>NC_062519.1:30498179-30623179 GCF_022655615.1 Tachysurus fulvidraco
CACACACACACACACACACACACACACACACACACACACACACACACACACACACACACTCTTACACACTCCAGCACTCTCACAACTTCTGTTGAATTCTAATCAAGGCAGCCACTGCCCACTGTGCTGTTTTCATTTCTGTCCCATCATGTCTGACTTGCAAATGACAATCATGGTTATTTAACGGTCACTTTATCCTCCAGATGGAGTGTGTGTGAGTGTGTGTGTGTGTGTGTGTGTGTGTGTGTGTGTGTGTGTGTGTGTGAGTAATTACAGCCCTGTAGGTATTCATCAAAACCACCTACAGCAGCTTAGACGAAGGATATATTACACCCTCTTCTGACGACAAAACTCCTTACACCAGAATATATTATAGTTATTTCGCTATAAGGACCATAAGCACTCGCACTAGGTGCAGGAGGTTTAAGCTGTATGGAGATCAGCATCCTTGACACAAGATGATGGCTTAGTCATAGCCAAATAATCAGAAATATTAGCATAAGTATAAAAGTACTTCTACAGCCAAGGTTTTTTTTTATACTGAGACAAAGGGTCTGATCTGTAAGATTCCAAATTAATGTGCAATCAAATAAATGAATACTGTAAAAAATAAGAAATATTTACACTTCTGGGATTGTGTGCTATCTGAACTAGTCTTTGCAGCTAAACTGCAAATAGAATCTGTGTGAGGGAGTAGAGCTGTGACTAGCACATTACATTTTCAAAAGACATTTGCCATCAAACATGCAAAAACAGACATCGTTCTCACTATGAGGTTTAGGCTACCTTCGACTAAACACAGTTCTAGAATGGTCTCCTCAACTTTGAGTTCAGAAAGTGTCATCGAATCAACATGGCTGCTCAGAGCACTAAATACAGTAAATACACATATTTACTTGAATTAAATCAACCAGCCTACAGACACACTGACTGACAACTAGACAGTACTGAGGAGGAAAATATTCATCACTCATCACAGTGAGCTGGCAGGATCCTTGCTATCCAAAGACACATTTTCATGTTCACATTTTCCATATACAGGATTTGTGCTCAAATAAAAAGAAATACAGCTAGCTCGCATCAGCAAAAGGATTCCATATGTGGTTAAAGTCTTGTTAGCTCTTTAAGATTTACAGATTCATTATTTTATAAAGTGTTCATCTACTTTCTATTAAGTGATACAACGGTGGACTATTTGATGCACATATATTGATTGAACACAGGTTTTAAGCTGTATATCCTTCCCTATGTAGCCCTACTATTTTCTCTTGGCTTGGGAGCAGCATTGAGAGTTAACACCCTCAGTGGATGGATTAGGCCACACAGGCAATAAAACCCAGGCCACAGTAAAGAGAGTGTGGGCTCCTTAGCCGTGGACCAACAGGGACTTCATAACTTCCACTATAACCAAAGGAGCCCTCAATATTATTCAGATCATATGATTATTGTAGTGACAGGATGATATTATATCCCAAAAAATTCCACTATGTTTCTGAGGCTGCACACATATTTGGACATACCACATTAAATATTACACTTCTGGACCCCACTAGTAATAATAACTTTTTGATGATGCGAAGTTGGTGCTCCAGTGTCATGTGTGTCAAGCCTCATGACAGTTTCCTAACATCTCCTTCCTCCTAATGAGATTCTTATCTCTTTATCTCCTTGTTTATTTATGAGGAAGTTGTACCGGCATGTATGCCAAAACTAGAGATCATTAAGGGACTAATTAGTGGAGTTTGTTTGTGGCTATGAGTTTGTGCTTCTTGTTAGTGTACAGATTTCTCTCTCTCTCTCTCTCTCTCTCTCTCTCTCTCTCTCTCTCTCTCTCTCTCTCTCTCTCTCTCTCTCTCTCTCTCTCTCACTTTCTCGCACTGTGTCAGGCATCAGAGACATGAAGTAGCCTCATGTTTCACTGACTAGAGCCAAAAATGTTTATGCAAGTAGGTTTTGCACAGCGATGTTCCTGCTTGATTACAACCAGTGGCCCTTTTTATCACTTTCTGAGCATCAGCATTACTGGGGTCTTCTGAGGCTGATGGTAGAACAGCAATTAACAGAAATGTCCATAATGAAATACATTAAAAATGATTCTAATGAAATATATGTGATGTGTTTAGTGATTCGGGGGCTAATTTAATTTTAAAGTTGATTACTGTATTTTCATTATTTATACAAGAAGTGGTTGTGGGTCACAGGTGGATGTTGTTATTGTTAACACAGTTTAATAAGAGTGCTGTTTAATAGGAGAACTATTTCAGTGGTTAGAGACATAAAATAAATGGTTAGAATATGCTGGAAAAAAGAGTAAGAGCTGCTTTTCTCCTAATATATCCTAGTAGCCATTTTTCAATATGCTGTATTCTCCAATGCAATGCTGAAAATTTCAGGATGCAGTGCAGCTCTACAGCACAGCTGCTTTAAGGCAGAGATGATGAGTGCAATGATGTGGCACAAAATTTTGGAAGCTGGTCTTTTTGAGGTGGTGTACACTTTGCTAATGGACTAAAACAATGCCGCAATAATTCATTTAGGTATTCATGATGCAAGGGCTGAATTAATGAATTAATTAGGGCTAAATAAATACTGCACCACCATCAGCAGTCATACTGCATTGTGGGTCATGTAGGATGAAAAGTTTAAACAAAATTAAGTCAAGAAACAAAGAAAAAAGAAGCAGAGCATAAAACGCAAACAGTATGTAACATATAGAATAGTGTATACTCTTTGAAAAATCTTCTCTTTTACAATGCCGCATTCCTATACTGTCCCAAACATTAGCTTTATATTTGGGTTTGGGACACGACAGAGTATCCTGCTATTTAAGCTTTTTTTTCCACTTTGATGCTTCACTATAGATCCCCTTAAGGACTCTGAATTGGGTTTGACAGTGTGTGCATGTGTGGTTGGTGTATGTGTGTGTGTGTGTGTGTGTGTGTGTGTGTGTGTGTGTGTGTGTGTGTGTGTGTGTGTGTGTGTGAGTGTGTGAATCTAATCTGCCACAATTAGTGAAAGCTTGTAAGATAAAGGCTCCATTTGGGAGCATTATTTTGATGGCTAACAAAGCTCCTTTAGGAAAATGAGCTCCTTTTACACACCTCTAGGTGTTTCCCCCCCTTTTTCTAAAGATCCAATAAACATTTTAACAGCAGCTGTGTGCCTCATGTAGACGTAATGGATTTTATATTGGCTTGTCATTTGCAGTGTCACTAGATTAAAACGCTGTAGTTAAATGTAGTTTGTAAAACAGATGTCCAAGAAACTGCTGCTGGGGAAAACAAACAAGTTATATATATTTATAGTTATATACTTTCAATAACCAACACTTCATGCCCTATAGAAAAGTGATTATAACTCATACGTAAACACAGCCATACCACTAAACGAGGATAAATAAATAAATAAATTTCAGATTCAATTATTGATCAGAATCTGACACTGCAGCTGCCCTCATGGACTGACTTTGTCAATATTTCTCATACAGTTTAACACAGCTGGGGTTGAAGGCCACATAATGGTTGATGGCCACTGCAGTTGCCCCCACACAGACATGCAAAGATCTTAAGAATTCTTCTCCTGATTTTCAATAAATAATGATCATATACAAGATATAATTTTGCTTTCTGGGTCATGGGTGTGATCCTGAGCTCTATTTACCCTCTGATGTCAGAACAGAAACACTAAGGTGCATGCAGGTCCTGGTGCAAGTTGATTTTGCAAAGCAGACAAATCCAAAAATGTTCAGCAATCTCTAACAGTAAACAGACACAGGTCAGGCGAATAACAGAGTATCAGGAAGAACAGGCAGGATAAAAACCTGTGAGCAAGAGAAAGCTCAAAACCAAGAAACATAGTGAAGGTAAACAGCTTGATAAATGAAAAAGAAACTGAGCGCATGCTTCACAATGTGGCTGAAACTAACAGTGGTGTAAAAGGTATTATAAAGGTGTGCTGTGAGTGTGTACAGTCTGTTGACTGTGTGGTGGTCATGCAGGTGGGTTGTGGAAACTGATGGGTGTCTGTGACCAAGTTTCAGTCCAAGTTTCACACTGCTCATACTTCACCCGTGGTTACAATCAACTCTGTGTACTGTACAGTATTTACAATCTGATGCTTTACAATGTACATTCTTAAGCCCTGGGTTAATGTTCTTATTTGCACATTTACCCTGACTGGTATTTCAATGATGTTCAGTGTTCAGTGAAACTACCAAGCTGTATTTGTTGATAAGCATCTAGCTATAACATTATAAAACCACATCATTTCCCACTGTACATGTTTACTACAGCTTTACAGGCTTAACACAACACAGCAAGTGCTGCTAACCCTGCTTCAGGGTAAAAGTAGGGTTTAGAAGAAAGATAACTCAGGGTTAAGTGATGTGTAAAAAAAAAAGCCCTTTAGAGTAGCTCTCTCTCTCTCTCTCTCTCTCTCTCTCTCTCTCTCTCTCTCTCTCTCTCTCTCTCTCTCTCTCTCTCTATCAGAGAGAGGGACAGGAAAGGCTTCACATTTATCCAATATAGGAAGAAACACTAATTCTAAATGTCTCTAATACGATGTAATTACTATGCAATAAACCAAATACTACACTTATCACAATGTAATAACATTGAAAGCACAAAGTCACAAAGACTGCAATTCCTCTTTACTTCTTCACTAGCGTCCTTTTCGTGCTTAGCACAATGGTGATCGCCTTGCATCTTGAATTGCTGGCTTCACTGCTGAGATGCTCTCATAGAGAAAAAAAAGGCATACCCATCATCCCCTGCAGCAAAGTGTCCCTTCGCTCCATGATGCCTGCACTTTGACATTCGTAGCCTTCCTCTGTCCTATTAAAATGTAATGGCTCTGTGTGCTCCAATAATGGATAAAGCTAACACTGTGTGTGTGTGTGTGTGTGTGTGTGTGTGTGTGTGTGTGTGTGTGTGTGTGTGTGTGTGTGTGTGTGTGTGTGTGTGTGTGTGTGTGAGGGGGTTTGCTCTGGTGCTCACGCTGTGTGTTTGCCTGGAGGGCTGAATATTAACAGGCCACCCAGACTCATACCCCCAAGGCCTGGGTGACCTGGATAAGGTGGATGATGTGCATGACAGGCATGCTTACACATTCTTAACCTGTATCTCAAACACAGCGGCGTAGACACAAGGCTGGTAAATGATTTGCTTTAAAGTCTGGCCAAAATATGGCAGCCATTTTTCTATACATGGATGATATTATTCTAGCTTATATTGTGGAATTAGAGCCATTAAGCCATCAGTGCATCATTTGTTCCAATAGTTATGTGAAGTTGATTGTTTTTATAGAACAGCACAGCATCAGTGATTTCTTTATTCATTCATGAACAACACATGCTTTATAACAGTTATGGGGCTATGTTAGCTTAGTTTTTATGGTGTTAAAGACTACTGACCAGAAGGTTGTGAGCTTGACTGCCAGGTCCACAAAGCCACAGCCAATGGGCCCTTGAACAAGGCCCTTAACCCTCAGTTTTATAAAGTTTGATAAATAGATATACCTCTGGATGATGCCGTGGGGGGGGCACGGTGACTTAGTGGTTAGTACGTTTGCCTCACACCTCCAGGGTTGGGGGTTCTATTCCCTCCTCCGCCTTGTGTGTGTGCATGTTCTCCCCGTGCCTCGGGGGTTTCCTCCGGGTACTCCGGTTTCCTCCCCCAGTCCAAAGACATGCATGGTAGGTTGATTGGCATCTCTGGAAAATTGGGTTATTGTGTGAGTGTGTGAGTGAATGAGAGAGTGTGTGTGCCCTGCGATGGGTTGGCACTCCGTCCAGGGTGTATCCTGCCTTGATGCCTGAAAACGCCTGAGATAGGCACAGGCTCCCCGTGACCCAAGAAGTTTGGATAAGCGGTAGAAAATGAATGAATGAATGAATGAATGAATGAATGAATGAATGAATGAATGAATGAATGAATGGATGATGCTGTCTGCCAAATGCCATAAACGTAACACTAAATTTACCAAACAAACTCATCTTGTCAGGACTCAGCCTAGACTTTGGCCATGTGTTTTTGTTTCTGTGTCACGTGTCAGCCCCGCCCTTGTCACTTCCACCACACATCTGCACACCTGTTCCTCATGTGTTCAATTGTCATGTGTATATAACCGTGCCGCGTTGCCTATGGCAGCTCGGAATCCTTGTCGTCGTCCTGTGTCATCTTGTGTCCTAGTCTGTGTCCCTGTTTTGCGTTTTTAGTTAATAAACCCTTTTATTTTACGCTATCCTGCATTTGGGTTTGTTTTTATTCCTGCATCCCTGACACATCTGTCTTGCAGACTTTCCTGTAGCAGAAACACTGGAGTATTTTCTTCTTCTTCTTCTTCTTCTTCTTCTTCTTCTTCTTCTTCTTCTTCTTCTTCTTTATTATTATTGCTAAAACACAAATGCCAGTTTAAGTATGTTACAGAGAGATAGGTCTTTAAAATCAGATGATCTAATATCTAGGGGAGGTTCATTCCTCCACCTAGCTGCTGATAAGTACCTTCCTTGTACCCTAACAGATGGTGGGACCAGTTGAGCAGTGCTGGAGGATTGGAGGCAGCGTGGTGCAGTGCGGAGTGTGATCTAACATAACATCTTGTTGTCTTTGTTAAATAATAATACATTGTTATAACAATAACTTTATATAATACTTTGTTAAATAACAATAACAATAAAGTCATTGTTAATGAGCTGTTACTATTAAAACCCTAATCAATTAGAATGAACAGATTCAGAATAAAGCCTTTATATCCCAGAGACACTCTGTAATAATTACATTACCTCTTGCCCACATGTAAAACTAATCCAGTCAGAATGAGGCTTTAACCAAACCGAAGGCCACACTGTAATTAATGAGTGGTCTATTGAATTCGAAGTGGTGCCATTTGCTTCTCCCTCTCTCTCTCTGTCTCTCCAGACGTCTGCTCATCTTGTTCTCTCTTCTCTGTAGTGCCTGTGAATGCCACCTTCTCCTTTACCACAGTGTGTATGTGTGTGTGAGTACACTTCTGTCAGCCTGTCATTAATTAGGAGTCGCAAGCAAATGCTAATTTACACTGAGCCTGTCAGGCACACGTCCTCCTCTCCTTCTCTCTGTCTAGTTCTCTATCTAGTCACGCAGTATAATCTATCACCAACTGTACGTTAATGTGTAATTATGGAGCTGCTTAGGACAGATTTTGTGTATTTTGTGTGTGTTTCTCTTCGTATGTCTTGTGACACACCATCAAGAGCACTCATATGTTTGAAGATGTTTTGATGAATTTTTTTAAATATGCCAGTTCTGTCGAAATGGACTTCAATCTTTTTTCCCCCACAGTATATTAATGATATCATTTCTTTCTTCTGAAATTCTTCTACACATCTGTGTCAGATTTTTACAGGTCTTATACCCATCTGGTGTGATGTGTAGATCTGGTATACTGTTTTTGCAGAGATGCGATAGACTGATACATTAGATTGAGATTCATTATAGATATACATTATACAATTATTAACACAATGGACAGTCATTTAAAGTAAACAAAGAATAATTTTATTAAACTGTACATGCAGTCTGACCAGAACTGAACAGAATCTTACCCCACATATGTGGAATTATGCCTGAAGTACGTGATAGTGGTAAAAAAGTTTGCAGGACCTTTGACTGCTTGTGTATCAGTGCAAATTAGTAAAGTGTCTAAGACCAGTTTTACTTGGCAGAATTTCAGGAATATGTAAAGGCACAATGTTGATAATAATAGACATTATTTTGAAGACAACTCTAATACATGGTAAATAAATGGTAGCTTTATATTGCTTTAAAATGGAATAAGTACCTAAATATGAATGATTTTTAAAGTTCATATTGCGAAAGTTCTATAATCATCCATCCTGAACTGTACTAAGCTACAAAACTGCCAAAAAATCCACTCAATTATCATTTGTTTCAGTTGTGAAAATACTAATACTGAGCCCCTTTATATGTAAAATTACACACAAACTCTGAGCTTTCACAGGCTAGGAAAGTGGGTAATTGATAAATGATGCCATTATGTGTAAGAAGCGTGGGTATAGTGTTGTAGGCTCACATATATAATCATACTGTACAAACACAGTGCCTAAAACAGCACCCAATCCCGTTGAATGAGTATGAGGTAAATCCACACACACACACATGGTTTGAGGGTACAGTGTGTGAGTGAATGTGTAGCTACATGGCAGTTAGTGTTGAAATGCTGCGTGACTAATGGTGACATAATGTAAAGCCGATCTGCAGCTGCAGCTTATAATTCAACTACAGGAGACAAAATCTCTATTGCTGTATATCTCTCTGCATGCCTCTAGCTCTGTCTGTATAGCTCTCTCCCTGTTCTCACTCTCACTCTCTCACTTTTTCTCACAATCTCTCTGACCTTATGTCTCTTGTGTCACCTGTGAGAAAGCCTGCAAGGGTTTTCAGTCCCGACGTATCTGACATGACCATAATTAAGCTCACAATGCTGACAATGTGAGGGTAATAATAAGATCTGAAGACAACATTGACCATCTGTGTTCAAGTCTCAATGTCTCCCAGAGACCATCATCTGTGCATGTGAACTGAAACAAAACCGACACTCAGCTCCCACCTCACCTCTCACAGCAGTGTTCATGAAACAAAGAAGAATGAGGATACTTAGATACTTCCATTGCACAGACATATACATGCAGAAAACCTGGGATGAACTGGCAGATAAAGCACTGGATTGTGGGAAATGTTGTGAAGACTTTGGAAGCTTTGTTCTCTACACCACTACTGATTGGCATAAACAACTATATAACTGGGGATCCAGTGCCTGTGTCCTGTCAAAAACTATCGAGAATGGTTAAGAACCTCCGGCAAAGCTTATGACAGAACAGCTCAGCTCTTCTCATACTAAAGACTTAAAAACATTTCTTTTTCAACAGCAACAAAGTACCAACTCCAACTGAAATAAAAGGCCAAGTGGACACAAAATGGAAAACACACATCCACATCTGTAGACCTGTATTGGTAGGTTCTTAAGTCCTGAATTGCCAACCAATACGTTCTTGTTCAAGTGTAACGTCACCGATTCTCCCCCTCGGCAGGTTCAGTGGGATGAACCAAACACTGACTTACACTTCAGTGACTACCAGTAAATTAATGCGAAAAAGATATAAGCCAATTTATGTTATTGGCCATGAACAAAGCCAATCAGAACATGTTGGATAAAATGATTGCAAGGACTCATATTCCAACCATTCTCAAAAAAAGGAACAAGAAGCTACAGCCATGTTCTCAATCCTACTGTATGTACTGTATTTTCTTCCAAGCTAGTGAAAACACAGCTAACATTACCAATGCTATTATAATATTGATATAAACCCAACACCCATTTCTCCTATACATGATCTTTCTAGAGATGCCCCGAAACCCACTGTGGTTAAAGTGAATACTTTGGAGGATCTCAATAGCCACAAAGGAGCCTCCTCAATGCCAGATGGGTAAGTCTGAGCTGATCTCCAATCTAGACAGTGTTACGAGGTGAAATTCAACATTTATATGCTGAAAATGTTTCTACATACAAATGATGCAATCCTCTCTGTATTTGCCATTATCAATGCACCTGTTGATGCTCTGATCCAAAAATATTAGAGGAGCCTTTGAACAGATCTATGTGGAGATCAGTTAAGGCAGGTACAGTGGGCAATTATGATTACATAGATTACTAGAACGTACATTTCCTGAAGAAAATGTGAATGGTGCTTGCACGTGGCAAATCCCGGAGGCTAGTCGAGACGAGCATGTGACGTCATCTGAATACTCTTGAGGAAGTTTTCCTCATTGTGCTGAGTGTTTTGATATGTCACATGTCCATATTGTGCTAATTTTTTATTTTCACTTGACATCACGTGATGTAATCAAAATACCTGTGAGGAAGTTCCCCTCATTGTTCTGAGTGTTTTGATATGTCACATGTCGATGTTGTAAAATGTTTTTTGATTTTGCATATTTGGGGACGGGGCTGCGGCACAACCAGAAGGCCAGTCAATACACCAATTTAAACCTTTGTTTAGAATATCACCCTAAAGGAACTGGCCGAGTTTGGTGTAGATAGTTCGAAAGCTTGCCGAGTTATAAACCTCCAAAATTTATAATGGGAGTCTATGGGGAAAAAAGGCCATTTTGAAACCCGGTCCCGGAAGTACCGGTACTCAGATCGCTTATAAAAGACATAGCACACCTCTCCTCAATGAGCCGGTCGATTTGACACCTCATTCATGGGTCTAGGACAAAAGCTGTGGGACAAGTTACGCGCCGAAATTTTGTCTGGCACAATAGTATTAATGTTGCTTTGCAAGCACCATTAATAATTATAATATATTGCATATTAGAGGTATATTTTAGAGATAAATTGTGATAATAACAGACAAGAATAAACTCAAAAGTCTATATACCACTTAACAAATCAAAGCCCAATTTTACATGTTACTGTTTTTATTTTTATGTTTTCAGCTGTGACAGCATTCACAATGCTACCCTGTGCCAGGGTCTACAGAGAATAACAGCCCAAAACCAGACAGCAAGAACAGGAACCACAGTTAAAGTGGGAGAGTTAGTGATGGCATCTATAATATGAAAGTTGCACAAGATGGAATCGAATACTGTTCAGGCAGAATCCAGCATACTGGACCCAAGTTTTAAAATCTGAACTTTAATGACATCAGAGCTGTTGATGAGGTGCTTCAATGAGTAACAACAGCAGCAAGATTCAGCCTTAGCAGCCACCCGGCTCCACCACCACAAGGCTAAGTGGGGGAAGAGGGAGCAGGGGCACAAGAACTGGAACATCTGCTGTTTGAAGGCTCTATGATGACAGAACAACGGGAGACACTGCAAGAAGGAATCCCACAGCAGATGCTATAGTGGATGTAAGATCCTATCTTGAGGAACCCCATATTCAAAGACCTGCTGAGCTGGAGGGTAGTCTGAAGCCATGGTATCCCACTCCTACCCACAATTTTTCTAAACAGAGGAAAGAAACCAGATAAGCTGAGGCACTTACATGGGATCTGCCCGAAACACAATTTTACAGTATTTTCTCTATTGTAATATTGTAATGTATTTCTTAATTTGTATTTGTTAAAGTATTGCTAGGTTTAGTTGAATTACAATGAAGAATTTAAGTGATACTGTAAATGTACACACATATCAATCACAGGTCAAAACACTGCTCAATCTGGATGAAGTATAAAAGCTAGAAGTGAATCAAAAAACGAAGAGCCGTTTGGGAGCCAAATGATCTGGCTCAATAAAAAAAGCTGGAATTCCCATCACTAGTTTATTTTAGGCTGTAAATATTCCCGCTCCTGCTGGGGGTGCTGGATATTGATTAATTTTCTACTTGGACAGGCAAAAGTAGCCATTTGGAAGTCTCTGACTAAAAACAGAAGTAAGCGACATCAACAACGTGAACTTATTTAAAGCCCTAGTAGAGTCACGGATCAGACTAAACATGACTTTGATATAATGAATGGCGAAGTAAAAATGTCGATAAAGAAACATTGTGCTAATGAGGGTTTGTTTTCTATAATGGATGATATTGTTTTTAATAAATCAATATTACCTTCCTTTGCTATTATGTAGAAGTGAAAACATGTAACAGAGTTCTAACTCATTAAACACCATTGCTAATAAAAGGCAAATATATTTTTTTCTTTCTTTTTTTTTTCAGTCACATGCTCTCTCTCTATTTCTCTCTCTCACTGTCTGTCTGTTTATTACTCTCTCTGTTAGTCTTTAACTCTCCCTCTGTATCTCTCTTTCTCTCTCTCCTCTCTCTCTGTTTTACACACAAGTAACAGCACAGGAAGTTAATGCTTAAGTGTAACAGGCTTATTTGTGCTTGCAAAATGGCAATTATTCTGATACGGATCACCAAGAATTTCACAGGGTGTAAAAAAATCATTTCAGAATAAAATCCAGGTACAAGACACACATGTAAACTCGTTCCCACTGATTGTTTGTTGTTGGCGGTTCTCCTCCAATTGCTTAGAGTGTGTTTGTGGTTCGTGGCTGTCTGTAGGCGTTTTGTCTCTTCCTCCTTGGAGAGAGTCAAACAGGAGGAGAGCTGCAGATGGCGCTTCGTGAATCTGTCCTCTGAAATTGACAGCATCTTGACAAGACCTCACTGTTTGCTCTCTCTCTGTGTGTGTGTGTGTGTGTGTGTGTGTGTGTGTGTGTGTGAGAGAGAGAGAGAGAGAGAGACAGACAGACAGAGAGAGAGAGAGAGAGAGAGAGAGAGAGAGAGAGAGAGAGAGAGAGAGAGAGAGAGAGAGAGAGAGAGAGAGAGGATGTAAGTGTGTGCATGCGAACATTCACAGTACATGTTGATCACAAAGTATGAAGACACAAAGACTGTCACTGCCACTTTTTTGGGTTGATGTGCCTCTTCAGAGAATTAACATGAATGTTGCAAGCCGGAGGCAGTAGCAAGAACATGCAACGTCTTCACTAATGATGAACCGAGGATGGAGTTCATTGTATGTAAAAAAGGTCTGAACTCTGCAAGCCACAAAGACAGACAAACAGGCAACAAAGAAAGTCTCTTATTTAGAATATAGATAAAAGGCTATTGTAAGTTTACTCAAATCTGAAAGAGTTTTGGAAACTGCAAAGACTATGAAAATACCCAAAAGTTAGCACTTAAACTCTTTACCATGAGCCACAGAGTATTATATAGTGTTAAATGAGCATTCAGTACAGGGCTAGCATTGTTATAGCATTCAAACTAAATTTATCTTGCTAATTTGATCTTTCTCAAAATGCTTAGCATATTGCACGTGCATATGCATGGCTTATTGCATTGGACTGAGCTATACAAATTAAATGAGCTTTGCCTTGCTGACAAGTTGTAGGAAATTGTTCACAGTTAGTCATCTGCCATGGAAGTTAAATGACTTTTTGTGAAAGTAGCTGATCCTTGGCCACATTTACTGACTAAACATAGCAGGATCTCTTGCAGATGCTAGACTTTTGGCTTTTGAGCCTGCCACTCCCTGGATTGGGAGCCAAATAATGCAATTGTTTTGTTCTGTTCCAGATGATGGCAGAATTTTCATGTACATTAGTCATGTGATATGCAGTAATATATTCAATTCAATTCAATTCAAGTTTATTTGTATAGCGCTTTTTACAATGGGCTTCGTCTCAAAGCAGCTTTACAGAACATAAACATAGAACAGAAGTTAAACATAAGGAGAAAAAAGAATCAATGTAGTAAAAAATTAAGATATATATACACAGTATATAATATAAAATTATTTAACACTACAGTATAAGGCTTAAGGTGTCTTACTGCAATGGTCTCAATCATGGTGAGCACATGAATTTAGCACAGCACACAAAATTCAAGTCTCTTAATAATCTATATAGTGTGAAAATGAACGTTTGATGATGCTGCACCTTTTTAAAAAAAATGAATGCAGAATCGATCTGTGGTTCAAACGCTAGTATTATAGTAAGAATAACATAGAAACTAACATCATCAGTGCTTCTATGTAAATAACAAACAATAAACAAGGAAAGAAGTGTCAGAAATGCAAAAAACTAACAACAACAACAGAAAATAAATGTTAATAATTAAAGATATATAGACAATAAACAAGAAATGTATTTTATCTGGAATTGGAGCAGTAGTGATGCATTTTAAGCAGGATTTTAACAGTCTTGTTTAAAATTAATTGTAAGAACTAAAAACAATTGAATAAATATGAACCTGGGATTTGCCTTGCAGCAGGAACTACTGCCTAAAACCTCCTGTTTTAATGATCGATCTCTTCTTAGTTTGCAGCATCGCATGCTGTCTTTAAAACCCAGCTGCAATGTTGCAGTGATGTTAGTATAAAATATATAGTATTATTGTGTTTCTTTTTTCACACCTAGCTACATACATAACATTGCTAGCCAAACAATTAGATAGTTACTTGTTAGTCCTGTTGCTGATTGCTGAGTAGCTAGCTAAGCCTAGATGCATTTTGCCAAACATTGCCTGGGAAATACTTTAAATCAATTTAAGTCAATACATATTTTGAATATAAAGTGCCACAAAAAGTAACAAAACCATTTGAAGCAGGATTTTAAAGACTGCTTTGTTGTTTATGCAAAGTTCAACAGTAGGTCTCCATCTTCCTCCATTGTTCTCATGCATTGTTCTTTGTTCGGTCTCTCATTCTCTATTCATTGTCAGGAAGATCAGATATTCTCACTGTGTGAAATCAGGTTGTAATGTGATGTAACTATCCACACACAGCATGGCTCAGTTCAGAGACGTCGAGGGTTAACGGCACTTTTCTGAGCAGTTTGGTGCCAGTGGGCGTTGTGCTGCATGCCAACTTCCCCACCACCATCTGTGCGATTGCTACACGTCTCCTGACACCGGCTTTGCTTGCTCACACACCAACATGGCCTGAACATCATGGACAAAGCGGATTTCACAAGGTTCTGGCAAGGCATCATACAACCGGTAATGGAACATTTGTGTAGTTTTTGTTGCGCTTAAATCTAAGCGCTCCTCTGGAAATACTAGCAGATGAACTTGTGAATAAAACATCAGTTGACCAGCAATCACTGACCATCTGTAGCTGGACTGCACAAGAGCGACATGCGGCTGGATACGAAGTGCAGAATAAGACTTTTTATCACATTTTTTGAATTATTATTATTATTTTTATTTAAGCATAAAAATTCACTGTAAACTTTGGAAAAATGCTTTTATTGCATAAATACTTTCAGGAAAATAGTAATCAAAGTGAAAAAATGTGTCACTGCAGTGCTTTCACAGGAGAAATATCCAGGTCAGAGTTATTGTGTCTGTCATATTCGCTAACATCACAGATTCCCACAGTTCACCGCAACCTACATGCATAAGCACATCGGACTCACCTCCCCAGAAACCACCTACTCTCTCGCACTCAGTCACTGACACGGTCCTTCTGACTGTTTTCTCTTGGGATTAATTAGTATGTGTCGTACTGTAGTTAACACTGTTTATAAGAACCTCTATTTTAGTTATTCTTTGCCAAGTAATCGTTTGTTCATAGTGTTATAGACGTTAAGAGCCTGCCTTTGTTCTATAAATACCTCTTTGTATACTTTGCTTACCTGACTCCAGTTTTTTTTCCCTAGCCTTTGTTAAAGTGTTTGCTAACTGACTAAACTGCTGTTATGCTTAACTACACTAGGTTATGTATGTAACCCAGTTCCCTGAGAAAGGAACGAGATGCTGCGTCAGGGCTGAGGCTATGGGAACACTGTAGGAAGCGGTGTCTGAAGCTCTGTGTGCACACACACCAATTTAATGGCTTGGGAAGGACACATGACGAAGTGATTATGCACCAGCGAGTCCATATAAGGGCATCTACATCACATTACTCCAGCTTCTATTTGTCTGAAGGAAGAGCGAGTGGCCAGGGACGCATCTTCTCGTTCCCTTCTCGGGGAACCGGGTTACATACGTAACCTGGTGAAGTTCCCTTTCAAAAGGGCTGATGCTATGGGAACGCCAATACCCACGCCGACACGGTCCGGTCAATGACTATGCCAGAAGCCGTGAGAGAGCAGGAGCGGCCTGGGAACAGAATATTAATAGCCCTGCAGAATAAAGGTGTGCGGAGAGGACCATCCTGCCACAGCACAAATATATTTAAGATGAGCACCCCTGGTTAAGGCATAGGACCCCTAGTGGAATGAGCACTGATGCCAAGAGGTGAGGCAAGACCTCATAGGCCTGAGTAATGGCCTTCACTACCCAGTGCACCAGGCACTGTTTGGAAACCGGATTACCCCGTTACAGTTCCCAAAACAGACAGGAAGGAAGAACCACAAGCTCGAGTGGTGGACATAGGTTCACAAGTCCCTTACTGGAGCAATATATTATATATTATTCTTTATAATAACCTTTTGTTCCATGTTTATGTTCTGTAAAGCAGCTTTGGGACAATGTCAACTGTAAAAAGCACTATACAAATAAATTTCAATTGAATTGAATTGAGAGAGGTCCCGGGAAGGAAGGCGAAAGCGGAGATTGTGAAAAGCAATCCCTCGAGAGCCGATTGCTCATTCCACGATAAAGAAGAAAGGACACTTGTCTTTATATATCTTTTTCTGCCCTAGTCTTAGACAACAAGACAGACAACAGACACCAACATACACAGAGTGCTTCCTGAAGACAAAAAAGCTATAGTAATGTGACGTAGATGCCCTTATATGGACTCGCTGGTACGTAATCACTCTGTCGCGTGTCCTTCCCGAGCTATTAAATTGGCACATAGAGCTTCAGACACCACTTCATCAAAGAAGCATTCCCATAGCATCAGCCCTGATGCAGTGTCGAGTTCCCTCGAAAGGGAACCTGTTTTGGCATTTTTGCTGAAACTGTACCTAGTAAACTGACCTGCATTTGCATCTGCATCTCTGAGTCTGTTTCGCCGACTATCATATAAAATAAAAACTGAGTCATGTTGCAAAAAAGCCCACGCACACAGCTGGACAGCTGAAAATCAGAAAAACACCATTTAATGTTATACGTGTCATGTTTTTAAGCAAAATCATCTCACCTGTTTAATGAGAGAGAATGTTTAATGTGATGCGTGAGCTACCATTTAATGATGATCTTAGTGCAATTGTGTTTTTTCATTATGGTAAGATTAAGTATGAGCCATCTATTATGAAAGGTTTGCCCAATCATAGCCCTGTAGATGTGAAATGTCAGTTCTTTGTAGTAGGTCAGCAGTATATCTGCTTTCCTTTTATGGGGTGTGTGAGGTTAGTGGGATTGTTGCTAGTGCTTTTTTTCCTTGAGGGACTTGGGGATTAAACCGATAATTATAAGCAATGTCTTCCAGTAATACTCTTCAAAAGAATTACACACAATAATTACAATTTTCCCACTAAACAGACAAAAACATTATAAAAACAAATGTAAAAAATCCAGCCACGGTCACATGATCAGTCTGCTGGAAAAATTAAGCATAAGCCAAGTATCATGAGATGTTTACTCAATCCTAGTTCTAATATTAAATGCAAAAGGGAAAAATTTGCAGAATGTCAGCTCTGTGTGGTAAGTTAGAAGTATATATCCGCATGGCTTTTGTCTCACGATTGCTCTGTCTAGTCTGGGTGGCATGAGCATGCTCAGATTTATGATCCCTTCTCACCCTTACAGCATGTCAGACACAAGCCTGACTCATCTGCCATGTCCAGCTACAATTTGTAGCCCAAAACTCACCAAATCAATCAGGAAGATTACGTCCCTGTCAGCATGAAATATCTGTGCTGTTGTTTTATAACCTGCATATGTTATTAGCAGCACCGTTGTGAGAATTGACCCTCCTAAATTGTGCTGACAGCGAGAGCCGCTTCTCAGCATCCTCAGTGCCTCCTTGCTCTCCAAAGGCAAAGCTTCTCTGTTTTATGTGTCAGATTATATGAGAACATGTTAAAGGGAATTATTTTTGCCTCTGGTTTTTATACAACTAAGTAGGTTGGAATTGTAAAGTTTGCTGTTAGACTGAACGCTGGGCTGCTGCGTTTATGAGCTGAGCTGATTGCCAGCTCGTTTTTGTTTACTGGAGGTTACTTGATGGATGGGAGCACAGAGATAGCCAGAAGGAGAGGGCCGGCCATTGTGATTACATCTTGATTTAACCTGTCACTGGGTCTTGGCTGGAGCTGTTGTGTATGATAGCTGGGCGTTTCCATTAACTGTTTTGTGTCTTCTTCAATTAGTGAAGACATCTGTAACAGAGAGCGTGTCCTCTAAAACGCTCTAAAACTGCACAGCGGCTTATGGACGTGAGCATATACTGTACGACTGTTACTCTTACTGTTCGTCTAGACTCGAACATACAGTATACAGTATAAACTGAACATTGCAATGTATTGAACATGCAGCATATTTAATAATCTGTGTCAAAAATTAGAAATAAGATTCTATTTTTCTGCTTTTAGGACCAGATTTATTAGGATTACCACAGACAAAGGTTTCCTGACCTACACAAATCAGCTAATGGAAAACGATAAGCTCATTAACGTTAAATGTATAGAGCTAGTGAATATTTTAAGTAATGACATTTTGATGCAATTTTAACGGGATGTGACATGTCTAATACACATGCTGCCTGAGATATTTTTGGCATGTCATGTAACAGCTAAACTGAGCTCCAGCAGTTGCTCAAGCATGATGCAATGACATGATACCATCAGGATTGGCCTGTTTCCAACACATGCCTGATATAAGCTGTTGTTTTCCACACTGTTTGTTATTGGTATCCTGGCAGAAAGCAGGTCAAATTTTAGGTGTGCTGATCCTACGTTCATTACCAACGGATCTGGTGGATATTGAGCTCACTGAGAGGAGATTGGAACACTCCAGGGGACAACATAACAACAGCTTGCTCTAGTGCATCGTAATACAATGTAATAGTGTTTCTTTACAATGATGACAGATGCATGTGCGGTGTTTTGTAGCATGCTATCATTTCATTGTTTCAGGATATTAAGGATTTATGCAGGAGATTGTTTAAAGATATATGATGTTATGATGTTGTACGTTTGCATGCAATAAGTGAATCCATGTCTTACAAATGACTTTACCATTACATTACGCATGTGTTGTGAACGAACCGTCATTTCCAAAACCTGACAAGATGCATTCTAAAGATTTGAAAATTTTTTACTGAGAAATGTTTACAAAGAAACATCTTGTTTCTTAAACTGCTCTTTAGTTGTATTTTTATGCAGTACTGTGGCTTGACTATGCAATACACACTCTTTTGGGGAAATATGATGCTTTCAGGCTGAAACCCAGTTTGTGGCACCAAGCCTGTGAAGGCACCAACCCTGCTTCCATTAGCAGGAGTGGGCTGAAGTTGAGGCTGGACGGGTGAGCTCCGAGTTCATTACAACCTGCTCATTAAAACCATTGATTTATTCCTTTGGCTTTTAGCAAAGCCCACTCGCACTTGCCTTGCATTTCCATCAAGCACAGCTTCCCTCAGAGCCAAATATATTATACAAGAAGTGGATGTGCCACTTTGATTTGCTTATTTTGTGAGTGGTGTTATGCCTGTAGGAGAATGACTCATAGGCCACGAATGAATCAAAACTGAATTGCATTTTGATGTGCTTGCCATTTTTGACACAGGTTTACCTGATGTGCGATTTTGTCCTTCCAGATACACTAAGCAATAAGAAAAAAATTTTGTTTCAAGAAAATAAACTTTTAGTGAGAAATAAACTGAATATTTAATATGAAGCAAATCCTGATCCCAAATTTAAACATTAAATCATCTGCACAATTTTAAGACAAATTTACATCTGGTTTACTTCTGACATAAGTAGTTGCTTCACAAAGTGCAATCTCTAAGCCAAGAATTCCACAGATTTTTGGAGAAACATCGCCACCTAACACCTATAAATTTTACCTCAAAGCTATCCTAGAGTATATAAACTCCCTAGCCCTTCTATCATAGATCTTTCTCTTGCCATTCTGAGGTCCTCAAGCTCAATCTCCTGCCACGCAAAGGTTTACAAATTCCAACTCCCCTCATCCTGTGGCCTATAAGCTCCTACTCCTGCCATCCTAGAGCCCACAAGCTCCTAGCTGAGCCATACTGACAAGCGATTCCTTCTTTCAGTAGTCTGAAAGCCCCTTCTGCCATTCAGAGGACCCTTATGCCATTCTGCAATCTTCAAGATTAAGATCCATGCTACGATCAGTAAGAGAGATCACTTTCCCCATGCTGATGTTTGATGTGAACATCATCATATCTGAAGCTCTGAGTGGATCTGCATGGTTTTATTTACTTGGCTGCAGCCATATATTTGGCCGATTAGATAACTACACAAATGAGCAGGTGTACAGGTATTCCTATTAAAGTGAATATATAATGGATACAGTATGTATTTGCCTGATGGTTTCATCCAAAAAAACTTATCAGTGTGGCTAAATCCTTCATTTACTGTACGGCGCAGAAACGTTGAAGAGTCCGGACCCAAGGACAGAACAGTGTCCCTTAGACAGCTATGGAACTTAAGTATATTAAATACATGAATTACACTGCGGTTCCAGGAACAACGTAGCTGTGCCGTCATGCAGAAAAAAAGGTAATTGGGATTATTACAGTGGTGCAATATAGTGTGAACTTCAGAAGCCCTCTCCTTTAAACAAAGAATCAGGTAGTAAAAAAAAAATAAAAAATAAAAAGCCAAATAGCCAAGTGGCTCCCACCTCTGGGAGGAGCTGTCACAGAGCGGCCCTGCCTCACAGACATATCAATCTGAGTCTGGCAGACAGATTGAGCTGAGGGCTGAAGCCATGCTGTGCGGGAAACGCTTTTACCAAATAATGCCTTGCACCCTGCTGCCTTTGTTTCGGCCCCTGACAGACTGGCGCGGCGTGTATGTATGAGTGAAAGAGCGGGATTGTTGTTTCTTTGAATGTAATGCAACAAAAGTAGTTTCTTTCGGGTTGATATACTGTACATTTGTGCTTTTAAGTCTTGATTTTTCAGCATCTCTGCAGTGTTCGATTTTGTTTTCCCGCACTTTAACTTCCCAAAGGATCTGATAATGAGCTCATAAGTTGAGACAAATATTATAAAGCAAGTGAAACAGAAGTTGACTTTTCATCACTGCTGTTTTACAGCAGAAACAAACCGAATGGAAATGTCTGGAATAATTCCATAGGTAAATGTCCATTGTGTGTGATTCTTTGTGCCAGCAGCTCTTTTTCACACATTTTTTTTTGCGGAAAAAAAGCTTTATTTAATAACATCTTTTACAAGAATTGTGTGCAATTTGCATTATCTACAAAATAAATCAGAAGCAGAAAAATCTATTGCTATATTTTGGAAGCCAAAGAATAATGCAATTGAAAATACAGTGTGGATGTTTCAAAGTGTTCCAAACACATGTGTAAACATATTTGGCATAGATTTCCATGCCACAATAATCATCTTTTTGCCTCTATAATAATTACAGACATACTGCATGATTTGGGTCAGCTCATACAGTATTTAGTAAATTGTACATTATTTAGTTTCCTGTATGTTGGCTATGTTTCCTTCAGAAATGAACCCAGCCTGCAGTGACGCCACTTTCATTGACTGTCACGAAACGCGGGGTAAAAACAGACCCAAGTGCAGAATAGCGTAAAAGAAAAACAGGTTTAATAAATAAAAAAACAAAAAACATGAAAAACAGACACAACAAACCGAAGACAAGGATTCCGCGCTGCCTTGGGCAACACGGCACAGTTGAATACATAACAAAATTAAAACACATAAGGACCAGGTGTGCAGAGGTGGGGAAGAAGAGACAAGGGCAGGGCAGACGCTTGAACACAGAACATAAACAAAAGGCAATGCAGAATCCATAGCCATATCCGAGGGGACCACGATTTCGACAAGATCCAAGAGGGGGGAGCAAGGCGCAAGGCAGATGGGGGGGGGGAGTAAGGCACACGGCGAGGCAGGCAGGAGGGAGCAAGGCCCGCGGCGAGGCAGGAGGGCCGAGCGACGTCCACGGCCGAGCAGGAGTGCCGATCGATGTCCACGGCTGAGCAGGAGGGCCGAGCGACGTCCACGGCTGAGCGCTACCCTCGATGCGGACGGGATGTGGGGCGGCGTCCTCCACGGAAACTGGATGTGAAGCGACACCCCCCATGCAGGGCGATGTCCCATGACACCGAAAAAACAAAACAAAACTCTGGCCGATGACGTGGCCCGCAAACAGGCGGCACCCCCCGCAGAGAAACCGGAAGCGGAGCGCCGTCCCTCACCGGAAAAATGCGGACCGATGTCACCAAAACCGCGAAGTCCAGGGGGAAAAAAAATTCGACAAGAAAAAAAAAAGCTATCCTGCTGGGTCCTGGTCTGGCAGAATCCTTCTATCACGAACGTGGGGTAAAAACAGACCCAAGTGCAGGATAGCGTAAAAGAAAAAACAGGTTTAATAACTAAAAAACATGAAAAACAGACACGACAAACCGAAGACGAGGATTCCGCACTGCCTTGGGCAACACGGCACAGTTAAATACATAACAAAATGAAAACACATAAGGACCACGTGTGCAGAGGTGGGGAAGAAGAGACAAGGGCAGGGCAGACACGTGAACACAGAACATAAACAAAAGGCACATGGCCAAAGTCCAAGCTGAGTCCTCACATTAACTGATATTTCAATTTGCTAGGTATTTGAAATGCCAACATGCCACTTCAATTCTATTACGTTTTATATTCCCTCACCGCTCAAACATTTCACCCTGTTGAATAAAATTACTCAGGCAATTAATCACATAATATTTTAATTTGTGATCATTAAAAAC
Organism: Tachysurus fulvidraco; assembly: GCF_022655615.1. Taxonomy (NCBI): domain Eukaryota; kingdom Metazoa; phylum Chordata; class Actinopteri; order Siluriformes; family Bagridae; genus Tachysurus; species Tachysurus fulvidraco. The sequence continues at coordinate 30,520,548 of NC_062519.1, forward strand.
CTGAACAGGGTCAACTATAATTCAAGCACTCTGACTAATTTTGGTTTTGCTGTAGCTAATCTCACCTCCTCTTGGTTATGTTCTGTCCTGTTAGACATATGCTTTTTAAAGGGCTAAAATATACACATTCTCTGGACATGTTCGTCTCACATACGTAAATACAAATACTGTATATATTTCATTTCATATATTCCATAGTTCATTAGCATGTGAGCAGAACATCACAAGCATGATTGTGAGCAGGTCCAAATCAATATCCAGTTCTTCTGATCGATCAACTCCATTTTATGAAACATTTCTATCTAATGCTTTGATGAGGATAAAAATGGGGATAGAGATAGAATGCTTTGGCTTTCACAATCATATAAACCCAGTTAAAGGTCTGTGAGGTATTTAAGTGATTTAAGGCAGCACTCTAACTAAGGCAGGGTCTTCTGAAAGGACAGTGTTCATTCCTCCAGTACTGTTCAATAGTAGTGGTGTAATGCAGTGCCACTATCTGTAACTGCTAAGTGTGTCCAGCTTGAATTGGTCTCAGTCAAACACTGTATGGACTCGCCTGGCAAATTTTCTGTATAAGCAAATTAGTTTTCAAAGGCGGTTGTAGCTCAGTGATTAAGAATTTGGGATTCTGACTGAAAGGTTGAGTTCAAATCCTAGCACTGCCAAGCTTCTACTGTTCCAAGTATCCGTATGAAACTTTTCAAAATGAACATTGGACATTTTAAAAACGGACACTGTTGCACAAAGCAGCTTTATACTGTTCATTTTTACAAGTACCATACGAATACATTTGAATCAAATTCCAGTTTTAGGGGAACATATTTGTAGAACATGGCAGATCCCTTTATCCCAAGCAACATACTTTTATCTCACTACTACTGTACAACTGAGCAGTTGAGGCCCAATAGTGCAGCAGTGCTAGGATTTGAACTCAACCTTCCACTCATTAGCCCTGATGCGAAAGCCAGAGGCGATGGTGGCAAAAAAAAAGTCCCAGAGATGTTAAGTGGAAGAAACCTGGAGAAAAACCAGTCTCAAAGGAACCAACCTTTGTCTGACCTTATCTGTAACAGTACTATATGGATGAAAAGTGCAAATGTTTCACCAGGAAACCCATTCTAGTTTAAATAAGGAGAAGCAAGGCATCAGAATGCATCGGGTTTGAAGAGCAGAAGAGGTCAGTATCACTGGTATATCAGGGGAGAGAGGGAGAGAGAGAGAGAGAGAGAGAGAGAGAGAGAGAGAGAGAGAGAGAGAGAGAGAGAGAGAGAGAGATTTATAATTAACAATAGCAACCACCTAATAAGATTTTTTGGAGTTATTTTAGTTTTTGGGTTTCTTATATACCAGTGAAAATGCTGTCTAAAACTGTGTTGATTTGTTGCTTCAAGTCGAAATAGGGTCCTTTAAATGCAATTTCATTATAATGCCTCTATGATTAAAGTTGAACATTTTCTTTTAATAATGACAGAGAACATTCAGTTAACAATGACAAAATATTTTGAATTAATTTCCAGATTATTTTTCCAGCAGAGATTTTCATAAAGTCATATTTCTTTTGTAAATTTTTGAATGCTTTGTACAAAACATGAGAGTATCTGTATCTGCTTAGAACACATCTAGAATACATCTTCTTTCTATATAATGTGTTTCTATTCAGTCACATTCTTATTCCTCAAACTTGTAAAATCAATAGCAAGGTGTATTTTCTTTAACTTTCTGTTGACATGATTTTTTCCTTAATTTGTTGAGGTCCACAAGGAGCAGTCCACATCACAGGATGTGTAAAAGGGCAGAACTGACACCTTCCCTGGCTATATGGCCCTCTTGGAAATGCCAGTGCGGAGCCTCAAAACCTATTTTTCCCTCATCTGACAAAAGAAGTAGAGCAAGATGCTCCTAACCATCCTGTTCAATTTCTACTCCCAGTCCTTTTATCACATGACTCCAGGCTTAGGCCACTCTTATCTCTGACCCACGTTGCTACGTCGAATCACTTGAGGCTTCTTCTCCTCTGCAAGATCAACCTGGAATGTGAAAGCATTTCCCCCTTTGCTGCAGGGTAAGAGAAGAGAAGCCATTTGTGCAAGTCCATTACAGCTCATATGGCATTTTTGCATTAGGTATACGATGTGAAGCTCATCGTTTTAGGCTACTATCCTTAGCATGACCACCTGAAACGCAGTCCGACGTGCCTCGTAGATGGTATCAAAAGCCTTTCAGAAGCTCGGATATCTGCAGCTTTAAACACATGGAGAAGGATTAAACAGCAAAATGAAAATCAGCCAGTTAAAGCTGCTCTTTCATGTCCTTCACTTAATATTTCAAGTGCTGAGTGCCACAGGTCAACAACCATAATGCTAATTCTTCACCTATGCTATTATCTGCTTCATTTGCTACAATCATAATTTGCACAAGTATTTACCTAAAAATATATATTCAATCATATTCCACAACTGAACAACACAATCTTGAACAACATTTGTTGTAGTTTATTATTTTTATATTAACAGCTTATACAGAAACAGATTAAAAACATGTATTTGTTGAAATAGCTTTTTGCAAGGAGTCTACAGCTTTAGCTCTGACTGTTGGTGCTGCTACTGTAAAGAGGTAGCGAGTGTTCAGGCTAGTGATGTTTATAAGTTTATGGTACTTTAGCAAACAGAATTTCCGTAGTTGGCTAGTACTTCTTCCTAACATTAGATAAATTGATGTGATGTATGGGGAACATTACATGCTAATTCTTTTCATAAGCATCACTTCTAATGCTAGCAAGATAGCAAACAGGAGTCCAAAGTGGAATTTAAGTAAATGTTTAGACCATGAAGCTAACATGAGATAAGCTGGTGGAATCTGTTAAAAAAAAAAAACACGCAGATTTCAAATCATTTTGACCTTTCTTTGATTCTGTATATTAGAAATTGTTATTGCCTCAGTAAACCAGGTTTTTCCTCCCATCTCTTACACACACACACACACACACAGACAGACACACACACACAAACCCACTCTTTGTACTCGTTGAAAGTTATACATCAAAGAGTGCAGCCATGGTTGCTCGAAGCCCAAATTTGAATCATGCCTCCTTGAAAGAACAGAGAAATTGCTAGGATGAAATCTGAAGGTCAATGTCAGCCCCTCGACAAACAAAACGTCGCCTCCATGTGTTCGAGGATAGGTCTCCATGCCAGGGCTCTGACAAAAAGAAGTACTTAAGGAGAAGAACAGATGAAGCCAGATAGATCGAGCTCCAGGTGTTGGGAGATGCTCTTTTCCCCTGCCGTTCTTTTGAAGTTTCTCTAACTCGGGAATTGAACAGAAAGGGAGTCAGATTTCACCAAACAAAGCAGAACCAGGAAGACGTAGTGAAATTACTGAGAAAAATACATCAATGGGGTCGTCTACTAGAAAAACAATGTTAAATTCTGTGTGACACTTCAAATCATTGTTGAATTTTTGAATCTGTTTGGTCAGAAGGTGATGATTCATTTTCTACAGCAGCAGCAGTTCTGACAGAAAAATCACAGGCTTATATTAATGTGCTCTTAAATACTTTATTGCTTCTGTAGAAACAGCTAATTCAAAGGTACCCATTTTATATAAAATCCATATAAATGGATATAAAATCTGCAGTCGCTAATAAATTATCTGTCAAGAGAGTTTCCTTATCATTTACAGAAGGAATCATCAGTGTCTCTATAATAATATTCTGCTAACATTATGATAAATGATAGCAGAAAAATACACAATGTACATTTGCTAATTTAATGGACTTTATCCATTCAGAAAGATGTTATAAACTTTATTTAGTCTTTAATACATCTTGCTTTGAACAATGCCTCTATCATAAGCATTAAGTACAACTATGATCAACTAAAAGAAAGTGATTCATTTAGATTCTAATTATTTGGCCTCAGCTCAAAGTTCATATTATAAACCCAGTGTTTTTGCATCACAGGTTTATGACACAGATAATCAGACCTTTCCTGTTCTACATATAAGCAAGAACAATTCAGAACAAATAAGAACACAACATATATGGTTACTGTAACTATCATCCATGCTCATGGAATGAGAGTTCCAAAGACTTTTTAATGTTAATATGTATTACATGTATGTTCAAAAACACTTTTCAGTAAAAAGCACAGAATGAGAAACACGGCTGGGTGTCCCAAACTAAGTGTCAGTTCTGTGTCACATTTTCCTTACGAGGACGAAGAGGGATAAACCTACCAGGAGCAGATGCTAGAGGAGAACATTTTTTCCAAACCAAGACACAAAATGTCTTTTTGTTTTTTTAAATGCTAAAATTCATCATTTTCTGCTAATGGAATCAGATTACTGTACATGCGTTTGATGTTCAACTGGGAAACTTCCATTTGAGACGATGCTATTCTTTTAACATTGATACACTAGACAACTAGTACTTACCTGCCTTCTTCCCATGTTCCATGCAACTTCCTGTTCCTGAAATAATCCAAATCCAAAAGGGTCATGTGAAGTCAGTATATTTGGGTAACAGTGTTAAGTGAATGTTTTGGTAGACTAAATGAAATTTTAAGTGATTACATTAGACAAATTATAACAGTTATAGCGGACAAACAAAATGCTGAGCTGTAGAGCTCTTATTAATAGTGTGAAATATGAATGTAATGGAGGGCTTTTTTTCTTCTTTATATTGTCTTTTACGTGATCTTTTGGTCCATTATGACTATGATTAGTATGTCTGTTTATCCAGCTGGCTTTTTTGTTTATGATTATAGATCTCACAGGTTTAATGTTGTCCACATGTGCATTGACTTCTGGATCATATAATCATGAAAATGGATAAACCTTAATAAAGAAGCTGCTAAGTTTTTGCATCTTTGACCTTTAAAAACATATCTGACCTGAAAAGATCCCACATTGGAGGCCAATGGAACAACTTTTTAGCTTTTTTGAAAACAGCATCCAAACATTGTAATCACAAAGCCATTATCCAACATCACGGTTCAAAAAACATCAACTAAGAGCTTTACAATTATAGACATCTAGCCTTTACTCTTCATCACCATTCATTACTAATCTTTCATTTTCTTTAATCAGTGCATGCTATTCTGCAGTAGTCTGCTAAGTTCTAGCGTGGGTGCAATCTGTCTTTAACCTTGATGGCTTTCGAATGCTATGTTTTCAAAATGATTTTTAAAATGGTTAGAGGGAAGAACTTGTGCACGCTCGGTAGGGAAATCACTAATAAAGTGGAAGCACATAATTATCAGGTGTCTGCGAAGAGGCTCGGAGGCGTTAGCTTTGGCCCCTTCGCCCGTGACCTGATCCACATTTTACATTAATTTCCGCTTGGATAGATTAATGAACATTAATGATGGTTGTCCTCTGTGTGCCATTACTGCAAACCCTTTTCTCAAAGGCAACACCACCACTCACTGTCCTGCACTTATTCCAGATATGCCTTTATCGCAGCCATACAGCAAAATCTATACTAGTATTTATGCTAGCCAATTAGCCAATGGCAACATGCCAATCTGTCTGTTGCTACAATGACATCATCTTAGTCAATCAATAAGCTCTCTCTGTGTCCTTGACCATTTTAGAACTTAAGGAGGAATAAAAATTCAGCTTATATAAGGATTTCTATAAGGAGTTTAAGGATCTTCTGGAAGTCATGTGATTAGCATTGATTGTAATTTCATTCCTCAGCTAAAGCCCCCTTGTAATTGGCATCTCATTAGTCAACCGCAATTTATTTATCTCTTAGACATGTTTGGGGTTTCTAAATGGATTCTTTAGTTTTGCACTGGAGCTACCAGGCTAATGTACGTAGCTAATAATTAATCTTTACTTAAAGCCAGAGGTGGTAAAATGATCCAGATTCTTTATTCAAATAAACGTGCAATTACTGATGTAAATGAACATTCTGGAAAAAGTCTGAGGTACCAGATTCAAACTTTTCCACTCAAGTTAAAGCATTAGCATTAAACAATTTTTTTCAGTGCTCTTTATGTGACTGAGAGCAAAGAAAGGTCCCCATGACCCAGGGTAAAATCACTGTAACTCAGGTCTTCATGTGTCTTATTGCTTTTAGAAAGTGACAAACTGCATCATAAAATCCAGGGTTGAATAAATAATTTACATTATGATGGTGAACGTGGATATCATTGCTGCCTCACAGTTCCAGAGTCCCGGTTGACTCTAAATTGCCTGTAAGTGTGGATAACCATGCAATTGTGTGTGATGGACTGGCTTTATTCCATTGTCACACCCAAGATGTTCCCAGGATAAGATCAACCATGCTTCCTGATAATGAAGTAAATTAATTTTTGAGACACTGAACACTCACACCTCTGGGGATAGGGGACTGATTTCTACCTCTGCCAACTGTGTGGAGTTTACATGTTCTTGCGTTTCTCTGCTTTCCTCCTGCAGACTGATCTTGAAATTGTCTGTGTACGTGTTTGTGAGATCATGCTCTGTAATTGGTTCACACGAATGGATGGATGGATGGATGAACAACTACAGGCCAGTGTTTAATGTACTGTACCTATGTATCTTGCATGATGCTTTAAATAAATTCTAAAAGAGCAGGTAGTGAGATTTTGCAAATGTCAGCCGTGTGCTTGAATATAAGCAACAGAAGGAACAGAAATAATTATAACATCTCTGCACTGGAGCATCTGCTGTCATTTGAATAATTCACCGGTCATTTCCATATCCGCTGCTGTGTCAGTACAGTACACTATGCAGGCCGTTATGTCGTTATATGAGCATTGCTGATGCCCCTGCTCATATATGACAGTCAGAAATGCAGCGCTGCCATGAATTGATAAGCCTACTTTGATTTTGGTTTATTATTATGTGTGAGTGCACGTGTGTGATGTTAATTAAAAGCAGGCTAGGTGACAGTGTGTGTGACAGCAAAGTAGGCGGCATGGTCAGACCACACAACCTGGAAAAGTGATCTTTGCTAAAATTGGTGGCACTGTTTGCATCATCTGCTTTGCATGAGCTGTTGTTATCCGAGTTCACTGATTGGATGATTGCGGGGCTTGAGTTGTGTGTGTTGCCTTGGCAGAAGGTGCAGTCTCATTATAACTCAACTTTTTTACCTGAAATCTTAGACACCGGTTGTAATGTAACTCTCCGGGATATTCATGGAAGTGCATAAAAACCCTGGGTATAAATGCAAAAAGGAATTTTACGAAATTAAAAATGGCACTGAAATTAAACATTTGATTGGCAAATTACAGTTACAATTGTGACAGGAAACGACTCAAAGTGGCAGTTTATTGGTGGTGGGATTTGAACTCACATTACACTGGGGATTTGAAGCAGGTCCTGGACAATTGGGTATAATGTCCACATATGGCTTGATGACTAGAGACCGGCTCTTTCCAGAAGGAGCAGCGTACAACATCGAGAGGAGGCGGAGTGACGACAAGACCCTGCAAATAACCAGAAGAAGGTGGAGACACAACGAGATGCCCTGTGATGTCAGGAAGGGTAAGCTAAACAACATCAGTCCTGATAATGCCAGGAAGAACTGAAGCTTCCATTAAAATCTGATGTGTAGTTAAAATGTACCGTGGCATCCGCGATGTCCTGCTCCTATCACAGTTCACAGTGAAGCAACAATGACTTCGTCAAGCAGAAAAGAGAAACAAGAGCATTTAATGACACAAAAACCAGAAATATACACATTTTGTACAATGACACAGGTGGCATTGGTTTTCATTAGTTCAATCTGTTATCAATAAGAAAAAAGAATGAAGAAATCACATCCTAATCAATAACAAAAACATGCTGAAAGCCAGCTATAAGAGAGCAGATGGGATGTTAAGCAACATAAAATATAAAATGCAGACACTGCAGTTTCCTCCCATAAATGCTAAATAAACATCTCACAAAAAACCTCACCATATCATATTATACGGCACATCAATGTACATCCACAAATGTAAAAGTCTGTTTATTACGAGCTGTAGATTATGTAGTACATCCACCACACTCGTCTCTGTAAATTAGCTGTTACTATAGAAACAATAAAGTAGTAAGGTACATTATGATAAATGTGTTCATATAAACCTGTGATTTGTTACTGGCGGTGTTGTCAAAACAACTGGTAGAGAAAATGAATACATACCTTCTGTCCAATCCAAATCAAGAATTTGACAGCACGGTGATGAGATAAATTTGGATATAAGGCACAGCTCATGTAATGATATTGCGTTCTGCATAGCATATTCATGAATGCTTGTGTGCTTCTAGTAGAGAATCTAATAAACTTATTCCATTACCCTAAATGAGCGTGCAGCGCTTTATGCATATGGCACTAAACTTGAAGCTCTGGACACCAAACTGGAAAGCTAATTTTCTAAACCAGTAAGCCGTTGAAATTTTTACACCCAAAACATCTTGTTTCTAAGGACATTTTGTGTAGCAGAAGTTAGTCCAGGATTTTTCTGCAGAATTAGACTAGCATGGAACTAAAGCTAAATAAATATGGCATAAATAATCATAATCGTATATGTACATAGTCATTGTATATTTATGTTTATAAAAGGTCAAAGGTGTTTCCTTCATGTTTAACTGCCCAAATGTCAACCAAATGTGTCTCTTAGTATGCTTAATCACATTTTATTTGAATACCAGTATTAACCAACAAAGACAGTACAGTTTTCTATTTTCTTCTACACTCTGAGTACAATGATATCGATGTACGATGTTACTGCCAGCAGGTTTGGTTTCTGGTCAATAAGATTCAATCATATTTCCTAATTGTTTTTAACATGTTATTTTAATCCCTTTCAGTAGAATAGTCATACAGGTATTTTATAGCAAAATCATTAATATGGCAAGATTGACCGATAGTTGATTGTGTCTTAAATAATAGAATGACAAGCTTATGCATTCACTGCTCTGTCTTACATCCACCTAAACACAGGAGTGCATCATGCTGATCAGTGTAACTGTACAGATCACATGGCAGTTCTAGCTAGTACGTTTCCTTACGTGCGTTTACTTTTTTATTAATTCCTTATGAGTCATGAGTTTAGGCTGTGGATATAAAAAAAATGCTAAAATGTAAATCAGAAAAAACAGGTTTTTGTACTTAAATGTATACGTGTTCACAAACGTTGGTGTTAAATCATTAAATCAGCTCTGGTTCCATCAGTAGTTTGTTAGATAACGCGGAAACAAACAGCTTCATTAAAACCAAGAATCTATCCACATAAGTTTGGGACAAAAGACGGTTTGGTTAATTCTCCCAAAGTAAATTACATCCATTAAAAATATAAAGAATTTCACACATCTGCGACTCAAGAGACCATCCACTAAAATCAATGACTAGGTAAAGAGTGGATTAGTCAGAAAATGTTATGTTAATAATTTTTAGTACACAATGTGCAGTATCCCACTCTTTCACTTTAAGACTGCATACATTGTCTATTCTCTTTAGTATATCTGAGTAGGAGTGTACAATTGTAGCACAAGAATTCCTTAGTATATACTGTAGATGCTTAAAGCACTCTTCATGCCAAGAGTTCAAGGGGGTGAATACTTATGCAAGGCACTGTATATAGATACAGTCGATCTGCAGACAGGAAATAGGATGGAGATGGCTCATCTCCAGCCTCTCCATCAGGCTGCCAGTGCTCAAGATTGAGAGGTTCTAGCTGGCAGAGCTGCAGAAATCACAGCTTTATTAGCCACAATCATCTGAGGCTCCTCACATGCCATTCCAACTGGAAGAGGACAAGCACTATATTCCGTCAGTCCTCCAGAAACATGAACGTCTGCGGAACAGCGGGGAACCCAACACACACCCACTCTGAACACTTCCTATTGTGCATGCTGGTACGTGACTGCTGAGTAGGGAGGACACCTGGGATAAGAGGACTGGCCCTGAGTACAAAATAGCAGAGTGTATAAGGAAGGGAAAATAATCAACGACAGGGAGGTTTGTTTGTCTCAGATTTGGATATTTTTTTATTTTTATAACGGCATATTCTGAAGTGATATTTCCTCCCACACTATAAACATTTTGCCAAGCATTTTTTTCTAAGCACATGAATGCATGCCATTGTATGTCTTATCTTTTTTTTTTCTTTTTTTTTTAATTATTCATGTCCACAACAGAACAATAAAGATACAATTCTAGCTGCCGAGTGGTGCCACAAATTTGTCTATAGCAATTAGTGTTTAAAAATAAAACAACACAATCTAATATACAGTAACTTTGAAATCTACTGAAAAGTCTTTAATTTATAGACTTTAATTCTGAGACATAGATCATGAGTCAGATGAGCTCCCACTTTCACAGAGAACTCAACCATGAACTACACATCGCAGCACCTACAGACTGTCACATACTTACTCAGCTGACTTCTAAACATACACACACACACACACACACACACACACACACACACACACACACACACACACACACACACACACACACACACACAGTGGTTGTGACATTTACAGCATACTCCTATTCATACAGACTGCCATACAGCTTCTTTTATACATCTTAATATTATTTAACTGAGCAGCTGAGGGACAAGGGCCTTGCTCTGAGACCAGGGCTAGCAGCTTTGAAGTTTTAGGATTTGACCTCCTGTTCAACACTCAATGTGGAACCTCATAGTGTTGTACTGTACCTGATATAAAAAGCTGTTCATTGTGTATTGCTGTTCTGATTTGGACCATTGCTTGCTTTTGCCTTGTTACAGTGGTCTGCACATCATCTGACCATTTGCCTGCTTGTGAATTAAGACCTTGCCTTGTGATTTGGAGAAGTTTGCCTGTGCATGTTTAAAAGGAAACCCCCACTACATTTGAATCTGCTTTTTTTTTGCCTGCTTTCTGTTACATATTGACACCAGATCCTTGTCCATCACAAATTAAATACGGCCTAGAATTCCTAGAACAGACAGACTGGAATGTTTCGGTGCTGACATGCCCTCAAGCCAATAACACTTTATCCTCCAGATGTACTGTACATACAGTATACAAGTGAGTATATGCGCAATGCCACACATGCCCATGTAATGTCACACCAAACAACATCCCAATATACACCATTTTTAACCCTTCAATGCCCAATTTCCCCAAAAGCATCTTAATAAGATTGTTTAATGTGACAAATTTTAACTTTGAATAGCGATCCTTGTGCTGCAGTGCATTTTGGGAAAGTCACAATCATATAATCTACAAGTCTTTGAATTTAAAATAGCAAAGCCATGTTGAGCAAAACGCGATAATTACATTTCTTTATAGCTGTTTTGATGCTGCAAACGTCAGCCAACATACAATTTCATTGAGTTGTCGATAAAAACCTCAAATTTAGAGCAATTCGGATAAAACGGCTTCATTAGACAGCGGCACAAATGCTTCAATTTCATGCAGATAGTTGTAAGGCGTCACACTGGGGTGCTTATTCAGGCTTTGTTTGCCATTTCCTCTTTGAAGAGATCTGCCATGATTGTCAGTGCAATTATGAGGCCTGTGATTGGAGCAGTGATTGCAGGGCGAGGGATTGTGAAGGAGGACTCCTGCTGATGATGTGTAATTACGTACACATTACTCTCAGATGACAGAAATCAGCCTATTGGTCACTTTATCGCTCCCAGATCCACTTGCGTATCTTGTCTTAATATTTAACGCTATCATATAAATTGTACATTTGACTACGTGTAAAAAATGCAGCTGCATTAAGTGACGGCATTCTCTGATTGAAACGATTATCAGTAATCACACCACAGAGCTGTTACCGTCAAAAGAACGTGTTGGTTAATTCACTAGAACAGCAGTTCTGACAGACGTTCGAGCAAGAATTCAAACTGCAGGTTTATATTAATCTAATACACCAGCAGTCCTATACGTAATATCCTCTGTGGCTCCCAACATGGACTAACCCATATGAAAAGCAGATTAAATCACGTTATTTAGCGAAAAAACACTTGTGATTGACGCACTTGAAGCTTTCTGTAGGTAGATAATAATTTCAGAGAAGCTCACTAAAATTTATCTGTTAACAGGAGCTTACTTGTTTCATCTTAACATTCTAGATTACTTAATTTAACTATAAGAAAAGTTGTGTTCATTAATATGTAGATCAACTGTATGTCAAATTGTGAGCATAAAAGTGAACTGAATCTCTTAGCAGAAATGTGTTTTACGACTGATCCTTATTAGAGTTAAGTATAAGTATAAGGATAAAGATAGTAAAACGGGTGCAAATGGAGCAGTTTTGGCGGCAGCTGACCTCACAGTCACCATCCCGAGATGATGTCATTTTATCATTCTTGCTTTGTGTCTGGAGAAAACCATAGCATGGGATTTAATGCAGGATACCTACATACATATATAGTTTGTGGCTCGTCAGAAAAACTCCAGCACATCAGAATAATAGCTGTAATAATGCAGTAAGGATGAATTGCCTGCTAATGCTGAACGACATGACAAACCTGAAACCCTGCCTTACATAACACAATATCACTGATTATTTTTCTACAGCAGCATACCCAATTGTTTTACACCTTACTCATCTTTTAAAGCGAAGACAACTCAGCAAACTGCAATCAGAAAGTTCTTAACAGTAAAAACGTCTGAGGCAATTGTGACTGTTCTGTGAAGGCCTGAGTTTAATAGAGGAATTAATGATGGATAGATATATAAACATCATCCCCTGCTTTTAATTACCCCATTCACTGAAGTCTATATCATAGTTCTCATCTCACAGGATTTCTTCGCCTCTACTGTCTCAGACAGGGTCTGGAACTGCAGGACTGCTCATGCTGATGGTACATATTTCTGTGTCGTTCAGCAATAGCAAGCAATTCATCAATGTCACTGTATTATTACAGCCATTATTCTGATGTGTTGGAGTCTTTCTGACAAGCACCAAACTGTTTATCTTTACTGCAGGCCTCTTATTTGACCGACCTGCCATTATCAATATATTTAGAACTTTCAGTTGTGTCTGAATTTGTGTCTATTTCTGAAGCTGTTTCAGGTCTGACAATGTAATCATCCACACAGGTCAGAAATCGCTTAAGAAAAACATTGAGACATTACAACAGATGTTAAATGTATGCCAAGACAGGAAGGGATGTAAAAAATCAGCTCATAGTGCATCACCCAGTGCGAGAAATGAACTGGATTTGTACACCAATTTGGTTTGTAGTTTTAGTGTCACATTTGCATAAAGCTGAAATCTCTGGTAAAATATTGCTATAATTACGGCTCCGTCTCTTGAAATTGCAGGGAGATGCCAAATTATTGCTTACTAGTGTCAATATAAGCTTTTTATTGGGTTTTTGGGAGAAACCTTTTCAATAAGAAAAGCTACAACAAAATATTTTTCAACACTGTTGATCAGCCAGTGGCTTAGAGTCTCTATTGAATATCTCCATTTTTTCAGTGTTATTTTATACCTTGTTAACTATAGCAAATAAAAGTCTGGATAGTTAGTCAAGCTACACTGTGTCACAAAACAGACTATGGAGGTAGGATGCAAGTTCAGATTCAGCAGAAATACAAAGGCAACATCACAATCAAACCAAACTGAGCATCAACCTCGTGACGAGGCTGTGAAACAACAGGGCTTAAAAAGAGGAGAAACAAACACACTAATAGGGAACAGGTGAGCTCAAAGTCTGTTGGGAGATGAAATCGACATATTTGTTGGTCTCTTTGAAACAGGATTTGTGACATTGTGAACAATGACACACTGTATAAATATCTTAGCAAATGACAAATAGAGCATAGGCTAATTTATTAAAATTTATTTACAAATCTTAGATTATTACACTTCTAACAATTGTAGTAATTTAAAGCCTAAGGGGGGGGGGGGGGGGTGTCCACGGTGACTTAGTGGTTAGCACGTTTGCCTCACACCTCCAGGGTTGGGGGTTCGATTCCCTCCTCCGCCTTGTGTGTGTGGAGTTTGCATGTTCTCCCCGTGCCTCGGGGGTTTCCTCCGGGTACTCCGGTTTCCTCCCCCAGTCCAAAGACATGCATGGTAGGTTGATTGGCATCTCTGGAAAATTGTCCGTAGTGTGTGTGTGAATGAGAGTGTGTGTGCCCTGCGATGGGTTGGCACTCCGTCCAGGGTGTATCCTGCCTTGATGCCCAATGACGCCTGAGATAGGCACAGGCTCCCCATGACCAGAGTAGTTCGGATAAGCGAACGAAGTAGAACGTGAATGAATAAAGCCTAAAGCTTTTTTTTTTTATATTATGTGTAGCCTTCATATATACAATTCTGGTTATTTAATATCTACACAGGTCAGGGATGGCTGATGAAAACTATTCAGACAACATTCTACATTCTGCAACAATAAAGGAAACACACACAGACACATACACACCTTTTCCTGTATCGTGTTGAATTGCTGGATCATTGCTGAAGCTGTGCTGTTGAATAGCAGAGTTTTTGCATTTTATTGGATGTTCAGGGTAAAGTATTGCATTCATGTCTCTGCTTGAGGACAAAGAAGGTGGTGGGAAAAAAAGAATCAGCTAGTGTCATAACTTTCCAAAAGCAACTATTTTCTTTCCACTTAAGCAAAATCACTTTTTTTCGCAGATTGTTTTGTGCAAAAACTGCACTGAAAAACAAGATTGTTTTCCCCCTGAATTGCTTCTGTTGTCTGCACAGCATGTAGTCTTAGAATAAAAAAAAATGTGTTCTCACTTAGTATAACAAAACAGGATGATTACAAGGGAAAATGTTATGTTTCATCTTGGTCAATAAAAACAGATCAATAATCATATGCTGGATTTTAATTCTGATGAGTTGGAAGTCAAAAGCAAACATTAAAAGTTTGAGATTGCTCAAATCTGATTTTTATCTGAATTCAGCTCATGTAACATTTATTACACGTATTAAGAAATGTAAATGATCTTGATCATTAGCTTTTTGGTCAATTTGCGTGTTTTCTAATAACCCTGCTTTTGTGGGTGTGACCTATCTAGGTTTAGGGTGGAACCAAAAACACTGAAGATACTTTTGTAACACGGTGAAATAACATAAGGGAAAAAAAGATATGACAAAATGATCAAACTTCAAATATCAAATATAACCACAGCTGTCCACAACACTGATTGTGTTCAGTGAATGTCCATTCACTTGGATTTGTATCAGCTAGAGTGCTTCTTGATGCTCTATACACAAGATACATATATCTGAAACGTTTTCGACACTTTTCTAGCCACGATCTTTAGAATCTCCAATCTGCTGGTTTTTGATGAAAAAAGAAATATGTCAATGCTAAATAAACATTAAAAATAAAAAAAAAAACAAAAAGAAGTATATGACAGCAAACATTGTTTTTTTTTCATTTACAATTGAAGTATGTAGAACTTTTGTGCAATGAGATTTTACAGAAATTTGTGAGCAAACATTGAATAACTTAGATAGAATACATTGAAATAAAATAAAATGAAATAATAATAAATAATAATAAAAACCATAAAAATAAAATGATGAATAAATAATACCTTCAATATAGGCACATACATTCTGCTTATTTTTAATTAATGCAATTTCAATTTCAAGCTTAAAAACATCTTGTTTGATTGCCATAAACCAAAATCCAGAAGCTATAGTTTATAGTTTAGCAATCCAGAAACTAAACTGTAAAAATATCCAGAAATAACTTCAGATTTGTAAAATATATCTGATTTGATTATAGCCGATATCACTGAAAGAAAACATTGTTAAACATTTATTTTTAATATCATAGTTTAATTTCATATTTTTATGGTATTCTATTGTTTAAAAATAATTTTAGGACATTTCTTGTACACATTGATGCTAGCTACACATGCTATAGGAATTACTGCAAATACAAGATTCCTACTAAGTAACTATAACTGGAATACTATGTGACACACAGAGTCCTGAGCTTTCAAAATGGTGGAGGAGAGAACAGTCTCTGCACTGAACGACAGGTTTTCTTTATTTTTCTAAATGCAGCTAGTTTTACCGTTTTTGCTCATATGTATTAATGCATATCAGAAACCATTCTATGCTTGTTGTAAATTTTTACACAATAAAATACATTTATCCAAAATTATCATCAGCAAGCTACCTAAGTGATTAATTATTTTCCCCCAACGATAAAGCATGCCAACACGACATACTCGTGATTTCCACTTCAGAAAGTAGGATCATTCTGATAGCACATTAAAGGCAGCGAAATTTGAAAAGTAGCTCATCAGATATGAAAGCATTAATCCAGGATTAGTAAACGTGCCACTGTGGGTTATTTTCTGTGATAGATTATGAGAATTTCAAAGCTGTAGTGTCTTGATTAATGGACAGCTATCATGTCTTTATCTGAACCGTACTCATCCTGTGACTGCCTATACTGAAGACACGCAATGCTCCCTGTCCCTCTGTCCTTTTAGCACTGAAGAATGTTCTGGATCCTTTGGAGTCACTCCATGTCCTGTCAAAAGTGAATGTCACTGCAGAGGGATGCTGTGTTTTATGGGCACCTGGGATGAGAACAGCATGGGGGAGGAGAATGAAAAGGGGGATAAAACACCACATTAATCCACTAAAAGCCTTTTAGTAATATTGCCTTCCAACTGTGGTCTGGTCCACTTTGAGTCTGAATCACCTCCCATCATGTAATACTGGGCAAAATTTAATTTACTGCAAGAGCTTTTCATTTTGTGAATGAATACAAATTTTCCCCACCCCCACTCCACCCCCAAACACACCACACCACACCACTACCACCTCCTTCCTATTTACAAAGCCGACTATGACGTCCCGCTTTTCCTGCTGCTGTCTTTAAGCAAACTTATTTGAGTGCATGATGACTAGCTGGACTTGAGCACATACACCCACAAGTGCTCAGAATCTTGGCTATAGCTTTTCTTTACAGGATCTGTGCTGACTCATTTCGGAAATGCAGTGGCAGGTCCCTTTGCAAGAAGTCAGAGGAACAGCATGTTACTCCAGTCTCTGATTCATAGCAGAATGAAATCACTGGCACATTATTCATGTCTTTTATGCAGATTGAGAGTCCGGTAATAAGGAGGTCAGGAGGAAATGCATTTCTTTAATGGATATTTATTTTTGCATGCACTTAGCTTTTAGTAATGACTTGGATTATTCAATATACCAAGAAATATAGTCTTTGTTGAAACAGTAACTTTTAAAAAAAAAGTAAATTTTAAAAAATGTTGCTTTATTTTTGTATTTTTGTTGTTGACCGAATTCTTTGTACACTTTCCCAGACAAGCTGTTTGGGAAGAAAGCAACAATACCAATACTAGGGCTTTTAGGACTTGAGTCATGGACTCCAGTTCTGTCTTGAGACGTTTATGTATGGACTTGAAAATGTGTAGAATTTATTGATGTTTGTACTTTTCTCAGGCTTGGGCACTGGTCTCAATTAACTCAAAATAACTGCCATTAGTGCAAAGCAAGAGCAAAGCAAGTTTAAAAACAGTATTTGTCTTCCTTTCCAGATGGATCATAACTTGGTCTTGAACCTCTCAAGACTTGGTCTGAGCTTGATGCTGGCTAGTCCTAGTCTTGGGCCTGGTACCATATTATAGTACTGTATGTACCTAGTGCACTCTGACCTCCTAATGTACAAATGAAAAAGTAACCTAGAAATCTCACAATTAATGAGCAAACAAAACAAACCATAATCTGCAAAAGTGGAGGAACTACACCATCTTACAGTAAGATCTAAACTGATAAACCATCTTAAACATCAGTGGCACAGAGTAGCAACATTGAAGCAAATGCTAGCTAGATGAAAAAGAAATGTCTAGGTGAGTGAAAATGCAATTGAGTGAAACAATGCTGTGATATAACATATTTTCCTAAATTTCATCTATGAGTTTAATCGTTATTTTACTCCCTTTACTCATAGTCTGAAATGTTTTTTTCTTCTTTTTTTTCTGTTTTTATGCCTCTGCCCACTTGCTACGCCAATTTAAAGTCCGATTTTCTGCCCTACCATGTGCTGTCACCATGTTCCCTCAGTGGAGCCTGTAAATGACACTCCAGGTCATTAGGAAGCCTGTAGCTCTGTTTATTGACATGGGACTTCAGGCGGCCGCATGATCCATGGCCTACACACACATTACACTGGCTACAGATAGCTATTAAAACTTATTTCTTCAAGTTTGTCAGCAAACTTTCCAACCTATTTTTTTTAAATGAATGGCATTTTTCCCAACAGTGCTTATTATTTGGCAATATAAGATGTTGAAAGTTCATCTCAGCAAGTAGCTCATGGTGATCTGATATGAACATCAGTTATTTATAGTATTTCCTTTGAATGTCATCAGCCAGTATCAAGAATTTTGCAATGTGAAGTCCAGTGTGAAGCTCCTTGTTTCCCTGTTCTAACATCCGTCCACAAGAAGAATAAAGGAGAAGGGACCATTGTGTGTGTAATATCCATCATATCCTAAGGAGACTGGAAATGTAGGGCATCGGGGAGATCAGGCAAGTCCAGGGGGCAGAAAACCAGTTGATGCAAAAGTTGCTGTAATGTAAGGTTGTAAGTTGTAAAATGCATATTTGTATGTAATTATTTATACATACCAATAATGATAACTAATATAAACTTGTTTTCAGAAGGTGGAAGTTTCCTTCCCCTTAGGGTAGGATGACTATTACACAAAGACAGATTTTCCTTTATTCTTGTTGTGGACAGACGTGAGACAATGCTCTTTTGTTGATATGATTTTGTCTTCAACTTTGTAAGAGACTAACAAAGGGAAAATAATTAAAATGTCTGGGTTCTGCAAGTGTAATATGAATTTTTTAGCCAAATTAATTTTTCATTAATTACTCCCTGAAAGGACTTCCAGGTTCAGTAAATCACCTTTAAACTGTTGATTTAAACTATCTGCATTGACTCCACAATGTATTTTGTATTTTAAGGTCAAAGCACCCCAAAGTGATTAGACCATATCAGTAAATCAGCTTGCACACACACAGTAAGTACACACACAAACCTTTAGTAAATCACGTCCCCAGTGGAGTCATTTAATGTCGTGTGGAACCACTGAGTGGTTATACAGAAATAATAATAATAATAATAATAATAATAATAATAATAATAATAATAATAATAATAATAATAATAATAATAATAATGTTAGTAGAAAAAGGTGTTGTTATTATTATTATTATTATTATTATTATTATTATTATTATTATTAAAAAAAATAATAATAATCAATGTACTGTTATTTTTGTTTTCATTTCTCAAGTAAAACCCTTGCTTTATATCACTAAGAATCTGCACCATTCTGAGGATGGCATTTTGAAAAAGATCAAAGCACACATGTCTCCTGGTTTAAAAACATTTAGAAGATGCATTTAGAAGATGTGAAATGGAATGACTGACTTTCTTGGGTTTGTTCTTCGTATTTTTTACGCAACACTACAATCATGTAGAATAAGTGAAGATACAGTGAAGCAGATATTACATAAGCCATTAATCCCTACAGCTGCTATTTTTGTTTTACTTTCTCATTATTACAAATGTACTCCCAGCGACGACAGAATGCCGACAAAGCGGTGTGAACCATAGCAACAGTCTTTTGAACAGTTTTTCCTTTGAACACAGACCATTGCTTGATTCCTAGAAAACCTGTGATTCATCCTCAGCCAGTATGGATTTAAAAATTGGTTAAATGGAATCGGTGGGAAATGCTTCAGAAAGTGTGTGAATTGGTCTGATAATGCTTCAGTAATGAAATGTTCAACGTCATGGATGTTCAGTTGTGTACTGGATATTATTAGTCTATAGCATACAAGTAAGGACTAAATCATGGTGCTGTGCGGTTACTGGGAAATAAAGAATGTTCAGGAAACTTCAGTGGTGTGATCAGGTGAAGATACTGTCATCACCCTGAAGGTGATTATTTTGCTTTTGCAATAAGATATGAATTGTTTCATTTATTTTAGAATGACAGTTTCTTATGCTAATTTTTAATAAAATATTTTTTTATAAATTGTTGTTCTCTCAGTTCCACAAGAAACTCCTGATATACTGGTGATCCTGACATTTTTCTGCCCCCTGGACCTGCCTGATCTCCACAATGCCTTACTTCTGTTTGGAGTCTCAATCATGCTGCTGAGGATTAACCCACATAGACAAGCTAAGGAGACACTTAAAGAAGTTTGGATACTATGGCTTAAGACATGAAAAGTTTTGAACTTCATCACTGAACTGTTATTATCAAAAAACTTAAAACTAGAATGAATTTCAGTGTTACACAAGTGCACCTATAGACCATGTACTGTAGTGCACAGTTATAAAAGGGAAATTATTTAGAGTCAGAGGATTAGAGGATGGGTTCGGTTGCTTTTGAGTCCGGTTCTTCTCAAGATTACTTCCTCATTTTGCCTCGAGGATGTTTTCCATGCCATCTCTGCCTCTGCTCATTAGGGATACATTCAACTATCCGGTATACAGTACATGTGTCTGTGTAAATCTGCTTTGTGACAATGTCCATTGTTAAAGGCAGAATTCAATTTGGTTTTAATTGCATTCTGCCTTTAACAATTGCATTCTCCTTTTTTCTTTTGAATTTAAAGCAAATAAGCAGAAAAAAAAGTCCTGTGTGAGAAGGATTCTCTGACTCCTTCCATGTTACAGTACATAAATAGATCCATACAGAAAACTTCCATGTCAAGATTTCAATTTTTAAATGTTTTTAATAAGCTGAAGTGGCGCCGTACAGCTTCTTGTTACCTTGTGTAAGTTGTGAGTCAATACTATTGTCAGAACTTCTGTTGGAGAAAATGAATCACATTCAAACAAATGAGAATTGAGCATTCAACACCGCTCTTGTATAAGTCCTATTGATTTTTTATTTTCTTCTCTGTTCCTGCCTATTTTTCAAAAGAAGTTTCTGCCCGTCTTTTCAGGTAACCTTTAAAGGCAAGTTTTTTTTTCCTTCCACAAAATGTTTATGTTCTCAAAATACTTTTAGTGCATTAATACTGTTCCAGAGAAAGACCAGCGCTCAGGGCTATGCCTATTGTGAACTCAAGAACATCATGCTGTGGAAAAGTCAACAGACTCTGTTCAGCATGTAGAGAACACTGGGCTCATCTCTCTGTTACGTGTGAAGGTCATTTTTAGTGGACTGAGGATCCTAATCAGAGGTGTGAGGGCCGGTAGTGACCGGATTGTCCTGTACCCCTGAAGCTTTTTTTTTTTCCATGTTTCTACATTTCCTTTTTCAGCATTCAGTGTGTGGATCAACATTTCTGCTGTTCCATCAGGCTGACAGCTGGTCAGGAGAGGGCAAACATCACATGACAGAGAGATGGAAGTTTTTTTTTTTTAAATAAAGTGACTCTTTTCCAGCCTTTCTGAATGCTGCAGTGGTGTTGTTTTGGTTGTGAAATGTCAAAACTAAAAGCAGAGAGTGGAGAAAATACCCCTGTTGGCATAAATCGTCTCTATTTTTATAAGGAGTCAGTTATACTCAGCCATTTTATTAGGAACCCCTATACACCAGCTCATTCACAAACTTATCCAATCAGTGCTGATACAGGCCAAGAGCTTCAGTTAACACCAAACATCAGTATGTTGGCATAAATGTGATATAAGTATTCATCAATGCGTCATATCTGTTTCCAGAAACAGATAAAACTGTTGATCTCCTGACATATTCACACAGGATCTAGAGTTCACAAAGAATTGTGTGAATTACAAAGAACATTCATTGTGCTGCAGGCCGAAATCCCTTGTGTATGAGAGAGGTCAGAGAACGGTCAGACTGGCTCGTTCTAACAGGAAAGTTACAGTAAGTCACATAACATCTATTTACAACCATAGTGAAAGGAAAGGATCGCAGAATGCAAATGTTGAACCTTAACTTGCATGGGCTACAACTGCAGAGAAACTTTCTCCCACACTTGTAGCAAAACTAAGCTTTAGAAAAGGTTTCTAAAGAGGAAAATTATATTGCTGAAAGTTATACTGTGGTTTGAGAGAAAGTAAATGTCCACAATAAGTTTACGAAAGTCCTAATGGTCTGTTGGTTAGCACACAAGAATGTAACACTTTTAGTCTATTTATCCCATGATTCTTGGTCACTTGAGGAACTGAACACAACAACAAATGTGTGCTGTTAGTTCAGAGCAGTAAAAGCCTTTTTTTCTGCAAGGAAGGAAGGAAATACCCAACACTGTAACATGTGGGACTTTTCCCCTCATGCTAATCTTTTCCGATTGAATTCACACGGCTTGAGTAGTGAGCTTTGACTTGCTCTGTTCCTCCGCTTATGGAAATTCCCTTCGATGTGTCATAGCCAGGTTTAGCTGACAGCCTGACAGAAAGATCTGACCCTCCTGTTCACTGAACAAATGAGACTGCTTCTGATGTGAAGAGACTGCCTGAGCCCACAATGTGTTGGAGCACAAAATACAGCAGTGCAGTGTGATATGCCAGAATTTCTGAAAAACTAGATCATCTTGTCAGTCTCAATCCTATCGGACATTGACTATGAGGCAACCAAGTAAGTTAAAAAATCTTTGAAAGTAAACTTGGCAATAATAGAGTTCTTGGATAAACTGGGACAATGTGTATGGTATAAGCATAGAAATATTAATGAAAAGGCCATTTAAGGCCATTTTCTCATCTATTATGCCAGCTTGATACTTTGGGTTTCCTTGAGTTATTTTCATGTAACAAACCAAAAAGCAACAAGAAAAAAAAAATAAAAAATTGAAAACATCCTCATAAAACATTCATTCCTGGCCAGAAATATGCTGATGCAAAAAGATCAAACTTTTGCAAAAAAGAAAAAAAAAGCATATAAAAAGGAGCAAGTACTAGGTAAATATATACATAACTAGTTTAAAATCTTTCGTGGATTTATCCATTGTGTAGTTTCTCTTTTTGGTCATTAGTGCAAATCTCCAGATCACGTCACAGACCTGTGTCATGCCACTAATATAAAAAAAGGTTTTAAGCTGCCCGTCTAAACACAGCATTAAATATGCTTGTATGCATGACGCTTATTTGAAAGCATAAAAGCTTACCTTAACTTGTTTAAATGGGAGTGTTTGTACATTGTTCATTACTGAGCAGGAGAACCCAACTTATACAAGGATCTGCAAGTAAAGTAACCTATATGGGTGTTTTATCCAATGATGTCATTATTTCCTGTCCCAGGAGTGGCAGGGAAACATTGTTGGACACCAAAAAAAAAAAACTATGGTGAGTCATGTTGTGTTCTCCATGCACGTTTGTGATGATGTAAGATGAATGCAAATACACCGAAGTTTGACAGAATAAGCGAGTCTGAAACCAGAGCAATGCTGCGTGGGCACCGGGAATAATCACATTCAGATTCCAACCACAGCAAATGTGTTGAGTGTGAAAACCAGCCATATCAACTCATATCAATTGTCCACAGCTAACGGGATCGAAGGTGTAGCAAGAAAAACTTTCAATTTTCAACTTTCTTCAGAATGGCTTTTCTCACAATTAGCAAAAGAACCACTATATATTACACACAAATATTAATATACCGGTATACTTTACAATTAAAGAATGATGGCTTATTAATCACATTAATCACACCACCCCATTGTTGATTATTTTCTCATAACAGCTTGCTTCCATCCATCAAGACTTTTCTCAGTCCCCTTTTTCTCAGTTTCTAGGCACAGTCACACCATTACTGGGAAACACTACTCTTAGCTGTGGAATTTTTGTTCTTTTCACTGTATGGTGCGTGTTAATTCTAGCTGTTGTGTAGCAGTTGGTTCAATGGTGCAGTTTAACCTTGTCAAAGAGGGTTATGATACACCATGGTGCTAAGTGTCATTCCACTGACAATGTCTGCTGGAATTTTTTTTATCCAGGCTCATACGTCAACAGCAGCGTGCCAGCATGATCACTGCATTCACCGTACAAGGGCATCCACTCACACCTGTTTCATAATAAGCATTTTTAATACCATATGAGAGGTGTATTTGCATAATGAAAAAATAGTGGTTAGTCTCTAGGAATGCTTAAAGTTTATAGCTCAGCTTGTCACTGTCACCTGCCTCCTAAGAAGACACCTGTTCCTCATAAGTCACCCATCATATTAGCTCATTTACGGCATGTACTTTGATCCCTCAGACTGGTGTTTCCAAGTCCTGCTGTTTCATCCAAGTGTGAGATATTGATGTGTTTTGCTCGTTATTGCTCTGTAACCTTCATGCCGCTATAGGAAATAATCAACAGTGACATGAAATGAGCTTACTGTTACCACCATGAAGTTGACTTTTTTAAATAACATCACAAAACTAACTAAGCACTTTTTATAAGTTAAGCTAGTTCCTGACATTGTTCGCTGTTAAACGGAGACTTCTTCCATACATGTTAAATAAACATCTCCTTACATAAACATGCACAAATTAATATATCCCAGTTGTTTACCAGCTTCCCACTAAATGATATATTACTATAGAAAGGATAAAAAATTTAAACAAGTGTCTTAACAAACGATTACTTGCTACAACAGAGCTGCTGTTAAGGAATATTTCTTCTGACTGAACAGACCTTGCAACAGTGTTGTGGGTTTGTGGGTTAAAGCTGTAGCTGAGCATCATATACTGTGTGGTATTTTGGGGAGCTTCTGAAATTGCCCTTACACATCCTGTGATTCTAAGCCACTGTGTCAAACATTCACACCAAATCCAGTTGAAAAAGACCTTATTAATGAGCTGATGCAGTGAATCATAAGGTAGAGTGTTAAACTCGATAAAGCTGTGGCCCTCAAGGACTGGAGTCTGACAAATCTCTGCCATACAGACAGTCATAACGCAATTACCTCCACTATCTTAACACGCATCACAGCTACCAGCCTTGCAGACACAGGAGACGGTTTCAGTTTTTTTGGCAGTGTTTTACACATCCAGCATTCTGTCTACACCAGTCATGAGTTGGGAATGTAGGTCACAGGTTCCCACTACTGTTCCAGGAGAACCTTCTCTCCAGCACATGTTGGGGTTTACACTGCTCCCAACACATTGTATTCCACAACATCTCTGTCTGAGTTGAAGTGGGTATGTTACAGCATAGAAAACACTATAATGTGAAGGAGAAGGGGTTCTCTATGACCAGGGATGAGAACCTCTGCTGTAGAGTACGATTATTAAGGAGGTGATCGCCTTATAAATTGCTCAGACTTGCACAGTTTGATAAAAGTTGCTTTATTGGAATAAGCAACTACAGCCTTGTGACTGAAAACTGGAAACTTACATTTATTGCTTTAAAACTTGGGACTAGCTGTGTATCTGTGCACACAATGTCATGTTTTGACTTAAGGTTTCTTGGGAAGTGTCTATATCATTATAAATTAGTTGTGAAATTTCATCTTCAGTGAGCAAGAATCATTTGGTCAAATGCATTTTAAAAGTATAATGTGTTGTTGGAACAGCACCGCATATAAGTGGGTAATTAAAGTTATTGAATATTTCTTTTTATAAACTGCAGTGGCTATATTTTTAGAATAATGAAGAGAAATCTGTGTTTCCTGTGTTCTTTGCCATCACTGTATCAGGATGTCAGATTGGTCTGACAAATTTCTCAATGGACATAAAACATGAAAGAGAACATGACGAGCAAACAAACAGTTTAATGTTACAGGGCAAAATATGTGCAAAAAGCAAACACAATAAATAGTTTTATTTACTTCAATTTAAACTTACAATATTTTTTTTAAACATGAACTAAATTAACATTAGCTAAACATTAACATTAAACTAAATACGAAATCAGTCCATTGAAACAGGCTTCAATAAAACCATTTTTTTTATTATAATATTTATTATTATTATTATTATTATTATTATTATTATTCATTCATTCATTTTCTACCGCTTTATCCGAACTACCTCGGGTCACGGGGAGCCTGTGCCTATCTCAGGCGTCATCGGGCATCAAGGCAGGATACACCCTGGATGGAGTGCCAACCCATCACAGGGTACACACACTCTCATTCACTCACGCAATCACACACTACGGACAATTTTCCAGAGATGCCAATCAACCTACCATGCATGTCTTTGGACCGGGGGAGGAAACCGGAGTACCCGGAGGAAACCCCCGAGGCACGGGGAGAACATGCAAACTCCTCACACACAAGGCGGAGGCAGGAATCGAACCCCGACCCTGGAGGTGTGAGGCGAACGTGCTAACCACTAAGCCACCGTGCCCCCTTATTATTATTATTATTATTATTATTATTATTATTATTATTATTATTATTATTATTATTATTAGTAGTAGTAGTAGTAGTAGTAGTAGTAGTAGTAGTAGTAGTAGTAAAAAAAAAAGCAATATTAACAACCACCTACTAGGTAAAATGTTTCATTTTTAATTCGATATGTATGTAGAAAACATTTGGACAAACAATTTGGTTAAACACATTTTAAAAGCATAATTGTGTGCTTTAGGAACAGCATTGATAACCTCGACTGGCCCACATCCGCTCTCGGGCTAAGTTCTGCTTCACTTGAGCTTTAAATTAGTCACGGCGTATAATTGGCCAAATTAAAGCTCCAGTCAGTGCAGTCTTTGTTGTGGAAGGGTCTTTTAGAGATCCTTCAATCAGGCCTCATCTCAGACACTGAAAGAAGGACAGAATTTGCTCAATGGAGCAGGTAATAACTTGAGTAAAATATTACAGAGGTTAAAGCAAACGGAGATCATTTAGCTGTAGACCATGTCCTTAGCTTTAGGAGAAAAAAGGATCAGGGGCACTTTGATAAAGTTTGATGTCTGAACATGAAGAGAAATTGAGATTTAATCACCAACAAGTAAAAGATTTGTAATGTGTAGTAATTTTAATAAAAGGCAACTCAAGTAATAATAGATCGTTAATCATTTTTTTCTTTAAAACACACTTGAATGTGAATGCCATATCAATTTGCTAGAACTTTTGAATAAAGTGCTGTAGATGTTGCATCATGCCTGAGAGGTGCGAGCTCATTAATGCTGTTTAATATACAGTAGAATAGTCTCCCTGAACACCATGTTTTATTTTTGTTTGTTTGTTTGTTTGTTTTTTTTTAACATCTGTTCCAAAGTATTGAATTTTTCCTTATGCTGAAGCAAAAAGAGAACATTCTCTGAAATGTCTGAGAGGGTTTTGTAGATGAATAGCCTATTATTTTGTAAGGCCTCCAGTACAGAATACTGTACTTGTTTGTCCAGTAAGAGTAGTGTTTCTCAAACCTGGTGACAGGGAACCAAAAGTTCACTGAAAAATATTAGAGGTAGTATCTATTCTTTGTAAGTTTTAAATTCTGTCAATTTATTAAACCTGCTCTGTTAACCTACTCTTGTGGGAAGCAGTGGCTCAGCTGTTTAAGTCTCTGGGTTGTTGATCAGAAGATTGGGGTTCAAGCCCCAGCAATTCCAAGAGTCCACTATGGGGCACTTGAGCAAGGCCCTTAATTCTCACTGCTCTAGGGGTGTTGCATCATGGCTGGCCCCAATCTCCCATGTTGGGATATGTAAAGAGAGAATTTCACTGCACTGTAATGTATATGTGACAAATTAAAAGTCTCTATATGTCTAAATCCATAGTCCAGTCCACACTGGTCATGTTAGTGCTGCATTAGCTGCACATCAGAATGAGCAGAATGTGCAACGCTGGCATTGTGTTACACTTCAGGTGTATTTTTTCCACTCACACACATACAAGTATATAGACATCTGTTGAGATCACAAAAAACACTTTCTATGCACTGTACACATTTCTAATCATAACCTATAGGTGTTGTGGTTGTTTATGTTCAGCATTTCACTACACGGTGTACTGTGTAAGGTTGTCTGCATGACAAATTCCAAAATTGAATATTTTCATTGAATGGAATAGTGTAAACCTTGGTTGTGTGTTTCATTCCCCTTGTTCCGTTTTGCAAAAGTCAATTAGTTACCCGTTCTGTTTGTTTGCCGCTATTACTTTTGATCTAGATCTTGAGTATTCTTGTATTCTAGCTTTTTAATTTGACCTCAGTTTTCAGTGTAGCACTGTAATAAAC
Source organism: Tachysurus fulvidraco (assembly GCF_022655615.1). Classification (NCBI taxonomy): domain Eukaryota; kingdom Metazoa; phylum Chordata; class Actinopteri; order Siluriformes; family Bagridae; genus Tachysurus; species Tachysurus fulvidraco. The sequence goes on from NC_062519.1 coordinate 30,548,611, forward strand.
AAATGTATTCTCACAGAAAACTCATCACCATACCAACCATAAAGACTAGCTCACTGTGTGTTACTGTTTAAACAGCAAACTAAACATTTACACTTAAACCAGTTACATACAAAATGTTTTTCAGACATAATGCTTCCTGATACATGGAGAAGATTCTACACACGCTTCCGCATGTCTAGAGCAACCAAATCAAATCTCTATTATTGTTCATTGTTTTGACTGCTTTAATGCTTCTGTGTGTTATTTTGTGACAATGTTCGTTTGAGGTCTCAAAACCTCTTTGTGTAGAAAATGAGAAAAGGAGCGTACGTCTGCTTTCTGTTGACAATACATTATTGTGATCAGTGATGAAAATTCCAGACAGCAAGATTTAAATTTTAATTGACAAGCAAAATAAAACTTCTGCGTACACACACAGCAAAGCCTGGAGGGACAAGCAGAACTAAGAAAAAAGGCGTGTTATGAATGAGATGAGAGGATATCATTGCATTTTCTGTTTATAGGAGTGTGATATGTAAATAATTCAGAGCTAATCATGCTTAGATGAACTTGTTGGCATGGCAGCAAGCAAATAAAGCTTAACGGTTTTATGGCTGTCTCCATGGATATGAAGAGTCTTTACCTCATACACTCACTCACTCATGAACTTATTCACTGGCTCGGTCTCTGAAATAAACTTATGTTCACAAAACTCACTGTTTTGCTTCTGTTACTTTTTTTGTAGACCGTATGTTTTAGCATGCGCCTTATAATACGGTGCGCCTTATGTATGGGTTAAGTACAGAAATAGAATGAAATATTATAGTAGTAAATAGTATATAGCAAATAGCAATATACAAAATAGTAAATAGCATTAATATAAACCTGGGGGTCAGAAGTTCGAATCAGAGTGCAGAGTCAACCATGATAGGGCCCAGCTGTCTATTGTATATATATATATATATATATATATATACAATATTATATATATATATATATATATATATATATATATATATATATATATATATATATATATATATATAATATCATAATCCAAATAGTTTGTGCTGTTTTTGTATAATACTGATACGAAAACAACAGTTTAGTTGAAGTTTATTCTACTGTTTAACAATACACACACTAATTTTTAATCAATCTTCTCCCACAACTCCATCAAAGTCCTCATCTACTGTGTCTTTTTAACTTGACGCTGTACATTTTCTTGCTTCCTCCATTTCCGAACCATAGATTCATTGATGTTGAATACTTCCGCAGCTCTATTCCCATTTACAACCGTGTAACTGACAGCCTGTAGTCTGAATTGTGCCTCGTAAGCATCTGATTTTTATTGGCGGATGGCAAACCAACTTAAGGTCCATTTACCTCCACCTACTGGACTGGAGTGTGGAGCGCATAATGGTTAGGAAGAAACAAATGTTGTTTTGCAACATACCGGTAGTATACCTACCGGAGGCGTGGCGGAGGTAAGCGTACGTACTGTACGTATTACATAATGTCCTCTGATTGGTTTATCGCTGCCAGCGTACGTAGCGTATGCATTACGTCCCTGTGTCAGCGGGAAACGGTCCGACAGTCAATAAAGAAGAGCAATTACCAAAGTCACACAACATTTTTACAGATTTTTGGAACTCAGTGCACACACAAGGCGCACCGGATTATTAGGCACACGGCCGATTTTTGAGAAAATTTAAGGCTTTTAGGTGCGCCTTATAGTGCGGAAAATACTGTAAATGTCATTGTAGTCCCTCGGCTGCTTCCTGTTCGAAGTCACGACAGCGGATCATCTGATCCACCTATTAGATTTTGGCTCAGGATTTACACTGGATTCCCGTCCTGATGTCATTTTTTTTACTATTCGGGCTTGGGACCGGCACTGAAAGTCAACACTTCAGGGGCTGTGTTGGTTCTTAAACATAGGGAATCAAACCCATGCCACAGAGGTGAGACCATGGGATCCTGCCTCTGGACCACCAGGAACCGCTTTACTACTGTATACTTTATCATTTATTTTTTACTAAACAGGATTTAAGAGAAAACATGGATGTCAATTCATTGCTAAAATGTGCAAAAAAGAGAAACTTTGAACTTTAATCTTGTGCTCTACACAACTCACAATATGCTCATTCATCCACTCCCGAATACCCACCCATTTTATCAGGCCTGTAACTGTAACTATATTCTTCCATATTTAGCCACCATGATTACTTTTTCCTCCCCTAATGGCCTAATCCAGATAAATAAACAGTTCCCACCTAATCAGAGTTCCTGCACTCGCTTTCTCTCTCTAAACACCTCCACTGCTATATACCTGGAATTGTGGGTACTCAGGGTTGCATTCACCTAACAAATCAGAGGGTCGTTTACTTCACAGCTGTATTTCACAAGCTACAATTACATGCCAGCTGTTCTCCATACACGCCCTCCACTCCCACGACCCCAGATGGCTAGGGACAGAGCAGTTTTTAAAGTTTTCTGTCATAGAGCAGCTGCTGATCAAGACAAAAAAAAAGTGTTGGTTTTGCACTCTAAAGGAAGACACATACACTTCATGTTCCAGCTGTTGACAGGTAGGATAATTTAGACAATTTAGATGTATACCTTATCAGTAGGTGTTCAAAAAACAAAATGGATGACCTTTCTCCACTTTATCAGAAGTCATCTCTAAAGTTATCACTTTATCTTATTAATCCAGATATTGTTTTCCAATGCAAAACATATGAATTCAAACCAATAACCTTTCTTGAACAGGTTTGATAAAACACTTCTCACTGGCATAAGACAAATTACACATAACACAAATTACTTCACAGTAATAACACACATAACAAACGCAATGTGTCTCAGTCAAACAATGCAAGCACTTTTAATCACTTTGGGGCCAATTTGTTGGTACAGATGTGATGGTTTCAAAATTAATTTCCATGTAAACTACAGTATGTATTCCATGTAAATGCATATTAAATGTAAATTTCCATTATATTTCAATGTAATGGTCAGAAACATATCACTCATGTATTCATGCAACCTTGTGGTCCATAAAGACATTCACTGAATAGCTGGAATGAAGCCAATGAGAAATGCTCAGTCGTACACTGTTGCAGTTTCACAGCCTTGTTATTCAACTTGTGTCGTGGTTGTTTGGCGTCTTGCCCTCCTCACAGCACGGAATTCCCAGACTGTAGTAGAGCTCAGTTATCAGTTAGGAACTCTGGGCCAATACACAAAATGTATCTCATCTCTGAAAGTTTCCAAAATTGAGTAAACCTATATAGCTTACTACTGCTCCTCAATTAAGTCTTTGCACCAACTTCTTTTTCCTTTCACGGCCTGCAAAAACTTCCTGCCCCTTACACCTGATTAGACCAGACACCCTTCAATCAACCAGGACATGTACCTATTGATTAAGAACCTCAATTAGTTACAATGTTCTGGTTGGAAAACATAAAGGCATTGCACAGTGTATTATTAACAGGAACAGCTTATAAATACATTGAACATGAACAAATGGAAATGGTCTAAATCCTTACTTCTGCTTCCATCTGGAATGATATTACCGGTCTACAACTCATACACTATATGCTAGACTATATAGTGCGTATTGCCAATGCATAGTATGAGTTATGTCATTTGTGATACAGCTTAGGCTTGTCCTATTAAAAAAAATGCATTTTTAATTGACAAAAGTAAAAATTATTTTCTGTACAATATGAAGGTTTCAGTAAGGAGACATTGTTTAACATTTGTCACGAACGCGGAGTAAAAACAGACCCAAGTGCAGGATAGCGTAAAAAACTAAAAAACTAGAAAACATGAAACACAGATGCAACAAACCAAAGACGAGGATTCTGTGCTGCCTTGGGCAACGCGGCACAGTTAAATACATAAAACACATAAGGACCAGGTGTGCAGAGGCGGGGAGGAAGAGACAAGGGCGGGGCAGACACGTGAACACAGAACATAAACAAAAGGCACATGGCCAAAGTCCGGGCTGAGTCCTGAAGGCACGCGGCGAGGTAGGTGGGGGGAGAGCAAGGCACACGTCAAGGCAGGTGGGGGGGAGCAAGGCACGCGACGAGGCAGGTGGGGGGAGCAAGGCACGTGGCGAGGCAGGTGGGGGAAACAAGGCACGTGGCGAAGCAGGTGAGGAGGCACGTGGCGAGGCAGGTGGGGGGAGCAAGGCACGCCGTGAGGCAGGGGGCCGAGTGACGTCCGCAGCCGAGCAGGGGGGCCGAGTGACGTCCGCAGTCGAGCAGGGGGGGAAGTGCAGGGGGGGGAAATATTCCACTGAACAGAACAAATCCATAGGGGCCAAAAACGGGCCTACAACATCCCCCGCGAACAGGAAGTGGGGCGGCGTCCTCCACGGAAACCGAATGTGAAGCAACGCTCCCCACTGGACAGGTGCAGGGCGATGTCACAGGACACCTGAAAAAAAAAAAAAAAAAAACTCGTACTGGTGACATGGCCCGCAAACAGGAAGTGAGGCGGCGCCCCCCCCCCGGAGAAACCGGAAGCGGAGCGGCGTCCCTGACCGGAAAAATGCGGACCGATGTCACCAAAATCGCGAAGTCCGGGGGGGGATCTAACAAGAAAAAAAAAAAATCTATATATACACACATTTATATGTAACTATAAATTGATTAAAAAAATATACACTTTAAGTTGTATGATAAAAAAAAAAATCTGTTCTAAGAGTAGACAAATTACTAATACCAAGAATTGGATCCTTCCTTCCTTCCATAAAAAGCCTAGCAGTAATTGCTGTTACAGGATTTTGCAATGTTTTTCTAGGCGGAACAGGCTGTTGCTATTTTGTTCATGTGACAGCTGTATTTTTTTTATTCCGTCATTTATCCAGAGTGGGGAAAATGCACTAAAGCGGAACTGTGAGTTTATTTATATTTCTATATTTTTTTTTAGTTATTTTAAATTATATATTTATTTTCAGAAATGAAACAACATGCACAAAATATGTGCAGCTTTTTCTTACCTAACACAACCTTGTGAGGAAATAAATGAACCTGATGCCATTATGAGTTATTTAAGCATGTATTCGACCTGCATTTATCTTATTAATCCTGCTTGTTTTTTAAGCACGGTAGTGCAGATGAGGTGAAGGTAATTTGCTGTAACTTCTATAATTAATATCATTAGTCTGACATGTTTCAAAGTGCAAGCTTCTCTGTTTTCTAGTGTTTTGGTGAGTGAAGCCCACAGCTAACTCTCTCCTCATTTATCATGGTAATATCAGATAATGCTTCTCATGAACTAACTTTTAATCATTTTAACTTTAAATGATTTCAGCACAGTTGCACTAAAATCAGATCTACTCTTAAACTTAGAATGTTAGCAAACATTTTTTCTCAGGTGTGGTGCAGCTGGAAAATAAAAAGAGTTAGCACTGTAGCTAAAACGCTTCCCCTGTATTTCCCTTTGACTGTAGACCGATTACTATACTGTAAACAGATAATTTCTGCTTTATTAGCTTACATGATGCATCTTTGTAAGGTAACTGACTTCCCCAACACTTAGTCACTGTTATAGATGAATTAGCATGTCACATCCTGCATGATTAGCAGCTAATAGTTGCAGATGTGGAATTGTTGTGTTGTATCACTACACTAAGCTTCCCTTCTCCTTTCTTTCTGTGCTTCTGTGTGCTAAACTGCTTTACTTGCACCAAATCTAGTAGAAACGTTGAATCCAGTAGCCAGTTAGCTTCCTTAGCATTTCTTGTATCCTCATTTTCACTGCTGTAGATTATTTACGATTTTACTAACTGAATTACTAGCTCATATTCTTACTTTTATTGCATGTTCCCACATACAGCGACTTGCTGCATCAAAATGTCCAGAGATCATTCATTTTCAAAAGCTGCTGACATAAAGTGACTCGAGCGATGCGACAAAGTGCGCTCGATCCATGGCAAATTGCACTCCTTCATCTCATATGATATGTTGTATATAAAAAATTGTGAATTGTGAAACTCTTCCTCTCCAGAATGTCTCCTTTTAGGAACAAGTAGTAAAATTGCTGCATGTGTTCATGTAGATTTACTTGTAAGCTAAGAGCTTAATTTATCTCACTACAATTTAATGACCACTTTTCAGTGGTCAGAGACCCGTTTAAGGGCTCAAAGTCAGAGCAAATCTCATCCTGACTGTTCCATCTACAATTACACTGCTTTGATTTGTTACCGCTTGGTCAGGTTCATCTACCACAAGAAACAAATTGGTTCATATTTCAGTTCACATTCGATATTTAACCAACTTGGTACAGCATTTGGAGTATCGAGGTGCAGTCTGTATTATTAGCCACAAATCATTGCGGTTTTTGTTTTGAGCTTTGCGTATATCACTGTTTTATTAAAGCTAGTCTACACCACTAACATCAACTCTACACTAATCTCCTTTCTGCTCCTGCTTATGAGCTCACTTATGAACCTGATGGTGTTGCCGAGAGCACCTCAGTTAGTATTTTTTTCCACTGATTCCTCTGATGTATGATTTTTATTACTTTTGCTCACTTCACCTAAATTGTCAGGGTTTGAATTGTCAAATTAGTTTACCAGCTGAGAAACTGTCTGGCAGAATTATTCCTCTTTCTAGGAATTTACCTGTAGAGTAGATTATGACTATCAAAGTGCCTCTTGTCTTACTCTCTCAGGTCTAATAAATGCATTTGGTACGTACCGGTTTTAAAATTACATTTTCAATATTAAACACTTCTTCAGCTTGGTGCCTGGAGCACAGACAGTGCTGTGACAGATGATAATATTTCCAGGGTGTTAAAAATGCAGGAGGCTGAGTCTGCTGTACAGAGGTGTGCTGAGGACAGCGCTCTCTCTCTCTCTCTCTCTCTCTCTCTCTCTCTCTCTCTCTCTCTCTCTCTCTCTCTCTCTCTCTCTCTCTCTCTCTCTCTCTTCTGTGTGTGTGCATTTGTGTCCATCTCTGCACAGCTACAATGTCCTCTTCACACTCCATCCACCTGAGGATGAAAATGTTAGAGAAACAGAAATCCAGGAGTGTGTAAGAGAAAGGCATTAAACACACGGGTTACTGAGAACCAGGCTGAGTGATCATAGACCAGGCCGGTTCAGAGCAAAGGGTTTTGTAGAAATTATTATAGAAATGGTCCTGTAAATTGTATTGCTGGAGTGAAGGCTGTAATCGCTGCTGTCCGTTAGTCAGTTTGTTTAGACAGAATGTTTCTCTGAGTGCTCTGATAAAACACAGTAGCCATCAGGAATGTACCGTTCCAGCAAGCAGAACAGAGAGACCGTTTCCGTGTCTCCCTGACGCACACAGTAGTGAAGTGGAATTGGCAATTTTCCCTAAGGAAACAGAAACGTCTTCCTAGTTCATTGAAAGAAAGAAAGAAAGAAAGAAAGAAAGAAAGAAAGAAAGAAAGAAAGAAAGAAAGAAAGAAAGAAAGAAAGAAAGAAGAGTGATTAAAAGAAATAGTGAAAAATGAATGAATGAATGAATGAATGAATGAATGAATGAATGAATGAATGAAAAAAGAAAAAAATGACCAAGCTATATACAAAAATACAAATATCAGGAACTGAGTAAAAAAAAAATAAAGCAATAAATTAGAAAGAAAGAAAGAAAGAAAGAAAGAAAGAAAGAAAGAAAGAGAAAGAAAAGCTAAAAGTAGAAAAGAATGAGTGTAATAAAGAAAAGAGTAAAAAGCAAATGCATTGATGAACAGGAAACGGTGAATGTGTTAACAAAAAAAAAGTGGGTGTAGTAGTGGGTGTAGGTTTGGATGAAATAGGTCTAAGTAGTAACATTATAGTAAGGGGTGTAAAGGATTAGGGGTAGATTGTGGGGGTGGGGTTAGGATTAAACAGGATAGGTGTAAAGAAGGGTTATTTTAAGTGTCAGGCTGAAAGGTGGGATTAGACATGAAGGGTGTAAGGAGAGTAGTTATGGTGAAGGATGTCGTTAAGGCTTTACAGTGTTATATATTGAAAATCCGAGAGAGAAGAAATGCTGTTCCTCATACTCTCTTCTCCTTTCTGGTTTGTTGGAACAGGTTTGTAGCTCAGATGTTAAGATGCTGTACCACTCACCAGATCCCATGTCTGCCAGACAGCTAGTGTATATAAATTCAGATCCATTAAGTATCTGAAACTTTATCCATCAAAATGTAACACTGTGGTCTTCACCCTCAGCTCAGCTCAGCTCAGACTTTATTTTCACCTGTAAAGGCATCTGCTAAATGAATAAATGTAAATGTTAGCTAGCAGCCAGCTGTCCTGAAGCAAAGACAGATGGTGTACTGGGTGTATGAGCTCCTGGGATTGGGCTTTTTCATTCTTTACAAGTGACATTCATTTGATTGTATTTAAGTATTTAATTCATTTTAGCATGTTAGCATTTTTTTTTATCTTTTTTTCTGAATTAAGAGCTAAAAACGCACCTTGCTTGAACTTGAACTCAGTTTAAAAGAGCAAAAGTTACAGTACAGCACATTTTACAGCACATACCTGGACTTTAATCAAAATTATTAAAAGATCATTTTATAGTTACTGAATATATGCCACATTTTCCATTTTTCTAAAGTATTAAATTTAAGAAAAATCCAATAATTATCAATATTTTAAGAAATCTCTCTGCAATGCCCATCAAAACATGGACAGAAATTTCATGATGAGAGGTAATTTATTAGGGTAACCAAAGATTTGTGTTGTTTATGAGGTCATCAAGAATTTTACAGTATATAGATTATCAATAGCAATTATAACCAACAATGTGACACATTTTGTGTGTAATAAGTTAGACTTTATGTGTGTAACAATGTGACATATGTGTGTAATGATGAGAACAGAAAGCAAAGAAGAAACCTTTCAGGGGTATATGATATACATGCCATGTTTGATTCAAGCAGGTGGTGATGCAGCTGTTATTTGGACAAAAACATCAACTTATAAACACAACTGAGTTTTTAATTTTCAGGCATAAACAAAGAAAACTGAAAAAAATCTGAAAAAAATGACCGTTTCTACCTCTAGTGTCTTGGCTTAATTAAAAATCACACTTTCACAACAGGCCAGACTCATAATCTCAAATGCTCAAATCTGATCTCTTGAGTTCTTCACATCTCCTTGTCTCTTCTTAGCATGGTTCTTTTTCACAGAAACACGCAGACACCCACGGCTCTCTGGATGTCACCTCGGCTCCGCTTCCCTCTCCGGAGCAAGTCATTAGCAGATCTGTGGCTCTTCGCGGCTGAAGGAGCGCAGGCCACCTGCACGCCACCACGCCGGCCGGGGTGCTAATTGGTGCAACAGCAAGGCATAAATTAGAGGACACAGTGGAGTGTGTGTACAGGATGGAATTGACAGCTATGGCCTTTGGACATGGAGGGGTTTTTTTCTTTTTACTGAAGTTTGCTTGTTTCATAAGACAAAAAGCATGTTGATGGTATGAAAAATAAAATTTGAAGGAAAGAACCAGTACTGTCCCAGCAAACATAATTAACAGTTGATTTATGTTGTATAAGAATGAACGTTATTATGAGAAAAGTCTGTTAGTTAGAAATGACTTGTTTCTATGGAAATATATACAACCCTTTCTTGTCATTCAATGTATTATTAATAGCAAGCTAAGCTGTACTGTATTTAATGTGGCCAACAATAACAGTGACAGGAATTACAGTCAGATGATTATAATTACAGAAATCACTCTGTTACACTTTGTGTTGTACTAATAAGCAAAGTAAAGATTCTTTTACAACACACACATCAAACAAAACTACTAAAACTATACTATACAAAAACTATAACTATAAAAATGTACTGTTAGAAGTATGGAATTACCTGACAAAGAGTTTTATATTATTATATCCTTAAGTTTATTTGAGACTTTACTCCTGGTAGAATAATAAGTGTCAGAACTTCCAACCATTTAACATTTAATTAAGGAATCCACATGAACATATGAGCTTTGGAGATTTGAGTTTATTAATGTGAAATACAATCTATTATGTTATCTATCTGGGCAGCAGTTAATGGACAGCTGAACATCACACCTAAATGTGATTCATCCCCAAACTGTATCAGATGTGTTTGTACTGTATGCTGTAACATTTCCTTCATTTCATTCACTGGGTTAAGAAGCTTGAACTTGTTCCAGCATGACAATGCACCTGTGAACAAAGCAAGCTCCATGAAAGAATTATGTGCTCAATTTCGGATGAACTGGAACATCAAATTCACACCATGTCTCTACATCTGACGTGTGTTTGGCTGAGAGAGCAAACACCTATAGCCACGCTCCAAAACCTTGTGGAAAGCCCTTGCAGAAGAGTGGAGTTTATTACTGCAGTCTGAAATCTGTAACAAAACAAGCGCATAAAGTTGTGTGGCCACGTGTTCAGAAAAGTTTGTTAGACCTAACTAACATTAGTTTGCTGTAATTATTAGGCATACACCAAAGACTGTAGTGATCAAAAATAAGTCTTCTGGTTTTAGAAGATTTAGGGTGTCAAAAGATAAAATAGGTCTTCAAAAAGTGCCAAATCTATCACTTTCCAAATCATTTTAATGATAATGATAAATTGTTGTGTTTTTCTCTCTCCTGCTGCAGGTCAGCTCAGGTCAACAGTGTAAATGACAGGTGTGTAAAACCATGTCATCCCCCCCATGAGGGACATTAGACAAGCAATTTATAAAGGACTAACTCTATCAATTTATCAAGGTTCATCCCCTAAATTACAGTGCATTTTTCTTCAGAGTCATGATTGACGTTGTGTTTAATGTTCATAACGTGTTAGTCCTGGATTCAGCTAGCAATAAATCAGCAAGTATTGGACATGTTTTGAGTATTTCCCTCAGGACTACTCATTAATCATTAATCTATTCAGAAAGTTTCAACTGAAAATCTAATCTACAGTGGAACATTGTGTACAGTAAGTGCAGACAGAGTGCTTAGGATTTAGAAAACTATTCCTATTGTCTAATTTAATACAAAGGTTGTAGAGGGAAAGGTGGATTAGGAAGTGGATGGGGTACATCTACGCATTAGGAATGTGTGCAGAGTTTGGTGACCTTATTTCCCTTCTGAGAAAAAGAAGTAAACTATAAAGAACTTTCGGGATATTTTCAGTAATTTTTGTGTATAAGGTGAAAATTTGAAACCTGGCAACCTTGGATGAGGATATTTCATCTGAAATCATTCAAAGCAAGATGTTTGACTGAATGCTGGATGACTGAATATTGTCTCTAATTCTAGTTATTAAGGATTTTTCTAAACATTCACCAAATACTTGACTGTCAGCACTGTAAGACATTTCAGGCTGGTTAAACTTAAAGGAAAGTTCACCTGACTCTTAAAAATGTGAGTTACTCAACTTGAACTTAAACGTTGTTACAACTCAAAAGTAGTCAAGACACTAGATTAATTTAAATATACATTAAAAAAAAATCATGATAATCGGAGGTAAAAAGTAGAAACAAGTTCACATAACTTAATGGGGCTCCAAGGTTTTACAGTGTAATAATCTCTGTGTCATTGTTAACGTCATCCTGCTCCATCCAAAATTTATGATCATGAATTTATAACAAACCTTTATTGGTATTCTTTTTCTATTCAAAAGTATGGTGTGTGTGTGTGTGTGTGTGTGTGTGTGTGTGTGTGTGTGTGTGTGTGTGTGCGTGCATGCGTGCGTGCGTGCGTGCGCGCGTGCGTGTGCGTGTGTGTGTGTGTGTGTGTGAACCCAGTAACGCTCTTGGGGACATTAAGCATGTAGAGATGTATGACTGAAGCTGTGTGTGAAATTTGTTTCTCTCCTTTTGATCATGCAGTTGTTGATTTGCTAGCCTGCCCCTTCTTGTTGCTGCTACAGTTTCAGTCAGGACACTCAGCATCTCTAAAATAGTCTAGATAACTTCAGCCTTTCTTTAAGCTTTACAGTCGGTATCTCTGGATTCGTTCAATTCAATTCAGTTCAATTAAGTTTAATTTGTATAGCGCTTTTAACTATGGACATTGTCTCAAAGCAGCTTTACAGAACATAAGAAACATAATACAAAGAGTTATTATACTATACAAAAATTAATATATATTTACATTTACATTTATAGCATATTGGCAGATGCCTTTATCCAGAGCGACGTACAAAAGTGCTTTTAAGTCTCTATCATTGACCACATTAACTCTGGTTCACTAGGCTACAGTCAAATGAATTAAGAATGCATTTCCATATAATAGAGTTATGGAAGTAGAGAATATTTAAAAAAAAAAAAATAGCAACATGATTACCAAATTCAAGATACATAAGTCACACACACATTCGCATTTAACACACTGTGAACATAAATCCTGAGGTAAAACTTACTCCAAACACAAGCGTTGCATGTAGAATAAGTTGATCCTGGTGTAAACACCTGTGTGTTCTGCTCATGCTCCTAAATGAGGACATTTCTGTATCTGCATAGTCTGTTGCACCTTACATGTTACATATATATTACATGTATATAATACTTATACTTATATATATTATTTATATTTATACTTTTTTTCACCTTTTTTTTATATTTATATTTATTCACCTGGTACTAAGCATTTTGCACATTTTTTTAACCTGCTTGTAAATTGTTCTATTTATGTTTATTAACTACTGTATGTGAATGGTTCTGCAATTTCTGGAGATCACATGTGATGAACAAGTTTTTCAAATACAATATTTTTGCAACAAGTACTCAGGAGCTCTAAGTCAATGACAAACAAATTATTGCTCCATCTGTAACAGCTAGACGTGCAGTGGCTTGGAACAGTTCACTCTCAAATGCCTTTCTTAATCAGTCCTAACAGAAGACACTGAACCTAATGAGAGAGGAAGCATTAGAAGCGTCTCAGTGATCACAAACACACACACACACACAAACACACACACACACACACACACACACACACACACACACACACACACACACACACACACACACACACACACACACACACACACACACAAAATGTATTAGCAGAAATCAGCAACTAGCCTGTCAGCTTTCCTTAGCTTTAGCTTCAGCCTGCTCTGTACATTTGGCGATATTGCATCATTGCTTTTGTTTTGGATATAGTTTAATAATATTTCCTGAAAAAAAAAGCTGTTCAATATTTGCAACTAACAAAACCTATTAAACCTGATTCCCCACAGGATTTGTTTGAATTTTAATGAGCACCATTGATTCCATTAACATTTTGCTTTTTCATGCTTCTTGAGCATTACAAATACATGAGGATACAATTATCCATATAAAATGTTTGCTTTATATTTAAATGTAATAATCTATGAGCGATATTAGTCTGCTGTTATACAAGTGTAAATACACTTATGTGGAGTGTGTATGTGGTGGGACAAAATGTGCTGTCAGGGCAAAATAATCAATTACCTCAGTATGTTTCACTCCATACAGTGTGCATACTTATTTGCCACATTCACTCAGAGTGCCTTACATTTATCTCATTTATACAACTGAGGGTTAAGGGCCTTGATCATGGGCCCACCTGTGGCAGCTTGGTTACCCTGGGACTCGATCTCACAACCTTCTAAACAGTAGTCCAACGCCTTAAACCACTGAGCTACCAAATACCCCATAATGCTTCCTGCAATCCCTTCAGACTCAGGGACTGAACCCAGGTCTCCAAAGTGTTAGCCTGCTGATACATCACTATTGTATGACATCGTAATATCTATTTATAATTACATTTAGTCAATTCAGTTCCTGTTCTGACTTACATTAGAGCAGTTGTACTGATATTTAACATGCTGGGTCTGCAGTGCTAGTGCTTTCAGGTTAGTCATAAAATGGCGTGTTTTTTTTTTGTTTGTTTGTTTGTTTGTTTTTGTTTTATTAACTATAAGTGAGGTAAAAAAAAGAGAGACTGGTGATTGGATGATTGTTTGTAGCTGCTATAAAAGGAGCTATTGATATTAAGATGTTATAAGGACATTTTCATGGTTTTATGCTATGGACTATGAGCTGTTTGCTAGGTATGGAGAGTGTATCTAAGAATATATGAGAATGGTGCTGGGTTTGCAGGCCTTGTTAACGGATGTTCATTATGCTTTGAGAAAATAATTTTATTGTGTGCACCAATCACTTGCAAAAGTAAAATTTGGACTTGCAGGATGGCAACATGTTTTAGGAAGCATGTCATAAAAGCAAAGCTGTATGTATGAGTCCAGACTCAGTCCTAAGTACAGACTCAATCCACATATGGAAATGTCTTAAATGCAAGTATAAATGGCCTAAAGGTAAGGTTTTATACATGAGATTTTTGTTGGATCATCTGACCCCAAATTTTCATTGAGAGCTGATTATTATTCTGTAAATCCTCTTAGATTTTCTCACTAAACCCAGCTCTATCCAGGTCTGTATGCTACACTTTTAACTACAGCTTCTCTTTACAATTTTCTCTAAACATGCAGGTCGAGAAATGGGTCAGAATGTAAAGGGAGAAGTCTGTAGTTCAGATCATAACATCATAACATCTGATGTGTTTTTTTTAAATTGCACTTCTTGTGTGTACACATCACAGGTGTGTTTAAAAGAAGTGTGTATTATTGTGTGATTCTGCAACAGTGACATGCAGGTATGTTTTTATAGTACATCCTTTTCCTTCTCTGTCTCTCTGTCTCTCTCTCTCTGTCTCTCTCTCTGTCTCTCTCTCTCTCTCTCTCTCTCTCTCTCTCTCTCTCTCTCTCTCTCTCTCTCTCTCTCTCTCTCTTTATCAACAATGTGAGGGAGCGAAGTTTATATAAATGTATCTCAGCATGCCCCAGGAATGTGTGTGTGTGTGTGTGTGTGTGTGTGTGTGTGTGTGTGTGTGTGTGTGTGTGTGTGTGTGTGTGTGTGTGTGTGTGTGTGTGTGTGTGTGAAGCCAAAAAGCAGCATAACAAACACTTCTTCTGTCTTGACTAGCTGAAAATATTTATAGCACACTGGGTCTTTGGAGATTCTGAATAAACTTGCAGTCAGTTTTGATAAGCCTCTACCTCACAAGTCACATCCATATCTCTCCATATTTCTTTTAATTTATCTGTCTGTTCATCAATTTTCAATCCTGCCTTAACAATTGTCACTAGTACAAGCTGTTTACTAACAATCTTAATCATAAGACAAACTCATTATGAAAACAGGAAAGGGTCGAACATCAGGTAGAACATCAAACTCAAAAATGCAGGGCAATGCAAATAAAAATGAAGGGAAAAGCAAAAAAGGTCAAAAACTAAAATGATTGAACAGAGTATCAAACACACCATAATTCGCACTGAAATGACAATAACTAACAAATATTTATGGCGAATTTCTTGTGACGGCGACACAAACACCGTTGCATGACAGCTATGCAAAATAACTGTGGTGCTTCAGCACCACGGACAGCACCGCTGAGTGTAGCTGCAAGGCAGGGCAGCAAAAAAACAGCCAAACCCGGAGGATCCAATCAGGAGTGACCTCTGACTCCTCACCCACTGGGGGAAGGCGAGCTGAGAAATTCTGGCTCAGCGGTAAGAGAGGTAAGCTAATTTCAGGGAATCAGCTAATGGGCTGCTATTCCTTCCCTGTGTGTTTGCAGAGCTCCCTTACTAAAGACAACTCTCCTCAACCTGCTGAGCTAAAGAGCACCACCTCCTGATTACCCTACACTCCCTACCCCTGCACCACCAGACCACTGAATAACCTGCACTGCTGCCCTCACTCTTTGCCCCACCTTTCTGCAATGCCTTTTTCCAGCACTAGAGCACTATTTTCCTGATCCCCGACTCCATGCATCTCTGTCCGTGTTCCCTTGCTGCCGTGGGTGTTATAAATATGTACATAAACATATACATGTTACAAACACTGTATAAATATTCTGAAGTAAAGGATTAACAGAAAATGTGAGTGAGAACAAGCTAATTTCCAGATTGGATTATGGTTTCATGGTGGGTCCTGGATTGATGGTGGATTCGGATGTCTGTTTAGGTCTTTGAAACTGGAAAATTAAAAATGAACGTCTGTATCTGTTCGCATATACAGCACTTTTTCAGTATTAAATCAGGCAAAACTGTCAGCAAGATTTATAATATCAATCACCATCATATCAAAGCACCAGTATAAAGTACACTGATAAATTGAATCTGCCTCTCTATTACTGCAGTGTCTCAATGTGCATGTATGATGGATATAAAAAGTTTACACACCCCTGTTAAAAATCGTATGTTTTTCTGATATAAAATATGAAAGCTAAATCCTGTCAGAACTTTTTCTACTCTCGGTCTGATATTACAGCACATGAAAAAAATAAGAGCAAAACCATCAGAAACTTTTTTAGGGAAAGGAAATAAAACACTTACAATAACCTAGTTTCATAAGTGTGCACACACCTAAACTAATACTTTGTTGAAGCACCTTTTAATTTCATTCCACCACTCAGTCTTTTTGGGTTAGAGTCTAGCACCATGGTGCATCTTCACTTTCATTTTCAGCTTATTAGAAGACACCTGATGCTTTGGCACTAAAAATATGCTGAAATTTGCTGGCATTTGTAGCTATTTATGATGGCCTCCCCCTTGATAAAAGTGCCAGTTCAAGAAGCCCTAAAGCATGATGCTGCCACCAACATGTTGCATTATGGGTCTGATGTTCCGTTGATGTGACCAAAACATACCTTTGGAATTATGCAATTATTACACCTTTTGGAACTGGTCTCATTAGACCATAAAAGGTTTTGTTGTGATTTCTTTTGTTTGAATGTTTATTTGTGAGAAAGTCTTTCTTTTGCCATAAACTACGTTTATGGCATATGGCAGAGGCTCTTATCTAGAGCGACTTACATTTTGATCTCATTTTATACAACTGGGGGTTAAGGGTCTTGCTTAGGGGCCCAGCAGTAGACGTGGGATTCCAACTCACAACCTTGCTATTGGTAGGCTAACACTTTAACCACTAGGCCACACATCCTTCAACTTGCACATATTCCTATGCACATACAACATATCATAGCTTTATTTATTTGTTGCACATATATTTTATAATCATTTTCATAAT
The DNA here is from genome assembly GCF_022655615.1 of Tachysurus fulvidraco. NCBI lineage: Eukaryota > Metazoa > Chordata > Actinopteri > Siluriformes > Bagridae > Tachysurus > Tachysurus fulvidraco. The sequence goes on from NC_062519.1 coordinate 30,565,658, forward strand.
CATTTTATTGATGGCAGATATATTATAATTACTCCTACATGAGATTAAAATGAGATCGGTTCATTCTGAACAAAGCCAAATCCACAATTAGTCCATTTTTAATCCCAAAGATAGTTGATCAATTGACGTTTGTGATTAATTGTTTAATTTGAATTTAACCATTGATCATTAAGCTATTGATGACCCGCAGGTTTTTTAAACCATAATGGACATATTGAATATTTAAGTGGTATTGTAAGAAACAGCATGATTCACAAATACAGTGTGGAGTGTTCATTTAAACAAGCAAAATACCAAAAGTAAACCTGTATAAAAGTAAAAAATATATAATAATCAAACTATTAATTTTTCACAACTGTACATTTACATACATGTAGCATAATGAACGTGAAAATTTCAAGCCTCATACCACGAGACTCTGAACAATTACATATTTAAATACACAGGCTGAATAAAGATGAGATGTTGATCATAAAATGATCAGTTTTGCTGTTTCTCCTGAGCAGTGTGTTATCTTACTCTGCGAGTGATTGCAAATTGCTTCCCATGAGTGTAGCATCGAGAGCATCTTAATTTTTTTTCCTGTTGTTGATGAGTTCATTCGTCCTCACTGTTACTTCATCTGAAATCATTTTATTAAAGATACAAGAGGCAGATCTTACAAAAATTCAAGATAAGTTGCTTGCAAACTTTGTGTCCTTTACATAACTGTCTACAGTAAGTGATTCAATGTAAAATCGAGTGAATAATTGTTTACCTTTATACCAAATATAACATTATTATGTAACATGCAAAAAATACCTCTAATAATAGGCATTCATTATTCATAAATGTTTTAGTGTGCCTACCTTTTATCTATGCATCCTATCTCTATTTCATATTCTAAAAATATTCATAAAATCCAAACATTCCTCTAGCCCAGCTCCTCTCAGCCTTGTGTGTGTGTGTGTGTGTGTGTGTGTGTGTGTGTGTGTGTGTGTGTGTGTGTGTGTGTGTGTGTGTGTGTGTGTGTGTGTTTGTGCGCGTGTGTGTGTGTGCGTGTGCGTGATTTGCATGTTCTCCCCCTTGCCTCAGGGGTTTCCTCTACCTTAGTTTTCTCCCCCACTCCAAATACATATACTGTAGGCTGATTGGCATCCCTAACTTGTCCATTGTGTGTGTCATTGTACCCACCAATCCTGTTCAGGATGCCCCCTGCCCTGTGTGCCGAGTCTCTTGGAATAAGCTCCAGGATCCCCTTGACCCATTAGGATAAGCGGTGTAGAGAATGGATGCAGGCTGTAATTACATCCAACACCAGAAACATTTTAAGAAAAACATTTAGATATTCGTTTACAACTTGTAAATTCCTTGAGTTATCTGATAAAGATGTAAAACCCCTTAAGATAGAGCTGTTTGTCTGGAATTTTTCTGATAAAACGATAAAGTTCTCCATTACCATTTTGACATATCTGACATATCTGCTTTTCACTGCATAGACAATACAATCAGATTATGAGGTAGTCTTTGAGTCATGCCGAACACAGTGGCGATCAATTCACTGTGTGTCTGCATTCAGGCCTCTGCTGCTAGCACCATGCTAATGAGCTCTTTATCAAACGTTCTCTCAACTGAAACAGCAGATAATGAAAACCAATTAATGACTGCAGCCACCAATTAAGGTGCGTTAGGAGATCTGGTGGTGTGGTCTGATAGCCTGTATTTAGATGTTTACAGAACAATAAACCTGCTCTTTCTGAATTTCAATGGCTCGTTAGCTTGGTGGAAATAAACCAAGGATTAAATACAAAATTGGGATCAGGGTTTGTCAGGAGCCAGCCCGGACTTTGCCCACGTGCTTTTGTTTATGTTCTGTGTCAGGTGTTTTTCCCACCCTTGTCTCTTCCTCCCCGCCTCTGCACACCTGTTCCTCATGTGTTTAATTGTCATGTCTATTTAGGCGCTATTTTAGCTATCCTGCATTTGGGTCTGTTTTTATCCCCATGTCCCTGACAGGGTTTAGACCTATTCTTAAAAAATGCCTGATTTCTAAAAGAATGCTGTAAAACAACATCTTTTGAATAAAAGACTAAAAAATAGTTGTCCAATTTCATTTGACATTATTAAAAAAGGTTCCGATTAGAACAATTTGAAGTTTTCATGTAATAGTTATGATTTTTTTCTGTCATGTTTAATGTAAGTTGCCTTAGTCATTGTTTTGTTTAATAAAAGCAGTGCATGTACTCCCTGCATTTGGGTTTGTTCTGCTACTGCAAGCGATCAAGCTTATGGTGGAGATCTGGGTTCAATCCCTCCAACTGTGGGAATCAATCACACACGTTACACCCTTATTGACCTGTAGAAGCCTAAAAATCTTGTAAGAACTGATTTCTCTAAATGTATACCAAGCACTGAGACACTTGAACTAGTAACAGCTAAACTGTAACAGGTTAAAGGTATTATGAGGGAAATGATCATCAGTAAAAAAAACAACTCTGTTATACTGTTCATAGTTCCGGTTCATTCCTTACCATATTTAATTTTTTTATCCATCCATTTAACTGTTAATCCTGTCTTCCATTTTACACCAATTCTGTAAATTCATTATTACATTATTCTTCATATAATTTATATTTCATTTTTGGTTGTTTCAGGAATTTACATTGAAGATTTAAGGGTTTCTTTTAAAAGGACAATAGAAATGATTCAAGTATGTATTTAATGAATATTACATGTGACCAGGTAGAGCATAGTATATTGTTGTTACCTCACTTCAATCCTGAGCTCAGGCTACGGTCTATACACAGTTTTGCATGTTCTTCCCCTGTTTTCCTTCAAGATTTCTGGTTTCTTTAGACCTCATAAAACTATGCAGATAGGTGGTATGCCTCTGATAAATTGCTTTTAGGTGTGAATGAGTGTCGGTAGAAAATGAGTGTGTGAGTGAGAGAGTGAGAGAGTGTGAATGAGTGTGTGCATGATGTCCTGTTATGTACTGACATCCCATTCAGTCTATATTCCTGCCTCCGCCTGATAGACTGCCTTAGCAGAATAAAGTGATTACAGTGAAATAAAGTATAAGCATTAAGCTGTGTTACATTAGAAAAGCCACACAAACTCACTATTGTAGAAGATAAGCTAATTTGGCTTACAACCCTGGCCATCTTAGTCCAGAAATGTAAAATTCCAGAACTACAGCAAGGGTTATATTAGATAGCATTAACTTTAACAAAGACAGGGAGCTTCCTTTTAAATAGCAGAAACTCAGATCTACAGGTAGCCAACCTTTTCAATTCTGAGAAAACTTAGTCAGGGTCAAAATATCTAATGCCCAAAATGACTAGTTTCTGTCTTTAATATACCCTGTGACCCCAACTTTAAAGAAAACAGAACAATGCTTTTCTTAATATTCTAACATTGTATTGTATTTTCGTAAAGAAATAATTACTGAGGCGGCTGAAAATATGGTCAGTTTTCTTAAAGATGTTTAAATTGGTAGCTAAGTGTGATTTCCTTGAGCTGTGAATGTCTCATTAAAATAGTAAAACGGAAAAGTAAAGCCTAATAGATAGATTTTGTAAATGGCAAGAAGTCAAGAAAAGCTGCAAACTTTGAGCACTACAACCCTGTGAGGATCCCAAGGCACCAAGAGATGTACCAGCTCCAGTTGGATTCTGCTCCATGAAGATTTTAGACTTTAAAAGAGAAGACGCCAACGACGTGGTTTGTGAGGACAACAACCTCCAATCAATACACAATTGCTAGAATGTATGTAACTGTAAAAAGGATATATTCATAATATATAATATAATAAATAATATATATTCAAATATTCATAATAACACTCCAGTGTTTATAACACATTTATAATCACACCCTTAAGTGTCACGCAAATAAAGATGAGGTTCTTTTTTGAGTCTGGTTCCTCTCAAGGTTTCTTCCTCTTACATCTAAGGGAGTTTATTCTTGTCACAGTCACCTCAGGCTTGTTCATTGGGGAAAAATACAAACACATTTAAATGTAAGTCTAATATTAAACTTTTTGTTTTATATCTGTTATGTATATAAATCTGCTATGCGCCAATGTCCATTGTTATAATCTATTGTTTCATTTACCTAATAGAACAAAATTCACTAAATGAATGCTTATTTCTGCACAAATTTAACAGTGATAAGCTGACAATAAGGCTTGAAGGAACAAGTAAAGCTGATGTGTGTTGATGATCAGTGGGATTAGCTATTAAATTAAATGCTAATAAAATGAAACAAATATCAGTTGCTTTGAAGCAATTAATCTGATGACAAAATTTCAAATGCTAGAGTTTAACCCGTGATTGAAAAACAGCTTATTAATCTTTGGATAGTATAGAAAATGGCAGAATTTCTGCATGAGAAAAGTTTTCCCAGGCTGCCACACATATACAAATAGTTAGCATTCTGTTCCTTCATGAGATATGGGAACTTTGTTTTAGCCCCTTATCTAAGAAATCAAGTTGGGCATCTTCATTTATTACAGATTACATGAGATAAAGCAGTGTTGAACACAGCGACTGTACCCGACACCACAGATGGCTGGAGATACGGCGCGGAATAGAGTCATCTCAGATCTGACAACAAGACAGGAATAATAAAATCTACACCAATCCCATAAATGTTAACATTTTCATCATACACTGAATTCCTGGAAAATTGGATTTGTGATCTGAACAAATGGGATGTGTGCAGTAGACAACCTTAAAATGGCTTTTAAGACATTCGTGTTTATAGGAAATTTGTCTGGGCATAACTGCTTTAAAAAGCACTCGCTATTTAGCATTCAGGGGACGTGCACTGTTTCCTTTTTTAACAGTAAAAAGCCTGTGAGTGTTTAGAAGCATCACTTTAAATCCTGTTTCACTGCAAAGACAACCTCTAGGTTTTCTGGTGAAATGTATGTCTGCTGTGTGATGTGAAGCTTTTATTTCCATGTCTTATGTTCAGTCAGTTTTGTATTATTTTTGGATGAAATTGATGTTTACATTAAAAATGTAAATGCCTTTTTCTGTCTTTCCATCTCACAGCCTGCTTTCGCACTATTTATTTATATGATTAGCTAATCATTTATTTAACACCGACTTTGTGTTTTGTGCTGTGGAGGTTTTTTTTATTTTATTTCTGTATGTACTTGGCAAAGATTTGTTTACCTTTTCTGTATTTTTGAATGAGTGAACAATGAGTGAACAATCACTGTATTTTCAAACAATGAGTGAAATAGGTTTGAGTGTTTTAAGCACTACACAACCCTTAGCCAATTTTTTTGTTGTTGTATGTTTTTATATTTGTTGTTGTTGTATTTTAAGTGTTGATTTAAACAAAGTCAAAATGCAAACTGTAAGATACAATAATTATAGGCAAGATACAATTGTGTAAACTCAGCATGTTGTTTATTAGATCTAATTCAGTAGTTTAAATAAGGCTAAGGCTGTGTCTTATTCAGCTCACAAGCTCATTAATCAGTATATTGTGTACACAAACGTAGGTACTTGTAAGGGTTCACTACACACTACACAGGCACAAATGATTCAATTTCCAGTGACTCAGGTCCTATTTCCCTCCTCAGTCACTGCATAACCAAAACTTATACAATACCCAAGTTTTATATGTCATATAAATTTGTTTGTTAGGTTAGATAGTGGAATTTTGTTATCTTAGGTTAGCTAGGTTATTTTAACTAGTACATTTTTATTTAGCGGAAAGCTTTTGCGATTAAGAGACAGATTTAATCCTTGATCTGCACCCTGACTATGGAACTAGGGAGCTGATTAAGATGCGTCCTCAGACTCAACGTGGTGTTTAAAGACAAATTAAAGGCTCCACACAGGACACGTGGACATCATTAATGGCAGCACAACTCTGGGCTGTCAGAGACCGGATGAGACGTGAACAACACGTGTACACAGCTAGGGTCAATTTAAAGTACACAAGCAACCTACTGGCCTGTTTTTAAGATGTGGGAGGAAACCAATGTGGACCGAAGTTAAGAACATACAGTAACCAGAGGTTCGAACTTGGGAGCCTATAACTGTGCTAACGTACTGCACTAATTACTAAATTGTAAAATATAACACTAATAAACATTTTCCATCTATAGTTCTAGTCCACATCATAGGGGGCGTGGCTTGCTGACACCGAAGGGTTGCGCTGTTGAAATGTGATTTTAAAAATACAAATCTTCATGTAGAGAATAATTTAATTTATTTGTGTATATATGTGTATTGGAAGGAGAAATAAAATGTCAACAAAAATCTAAATTAAGAGCAGGATTTTCTGTACACGATGATGGATGAACGTGTTTTCTCCCGTGCTTAAATAACCAACTTGGCTGAAATGTAACGTCTCGTTTTCAGAGGACAAAGCCCCACAACAGTGAAAAGTGACACTGGTTATTTGGAACAGAGTTTTTTCTCATTCAGATTCCATCCTGCAGTGCATTTTCAGCTTGGTCTCATCAGTGCCGCATGTTTAAACCACAGCACGGATTCCAGGCATGTCCGTGCATTAATTAGAGCTGTTTGGGTTTATGCGTGACCACTCCGGGTCAGAGTGTGTCTCAAATGGTTCAGGACGGTTCCCTTTACTGAAATGGCCTGCCATTAGCTCCTCATTGATATTCCGCAAGGGCCTTTTAACTCAGACGCCAGAGATGATGAATCTATCCAAAAAGTCATGGCGAGGCATAAATCACGCTGTTGTCCTTGATTTTCTGGACTCTGTACAGTTTAATTAGCCCAATTTGAGAGAAGCGACAAATGAATAAAGATGATCGCGGTAATCGGACGCCATTACGAGGAGGATCGAGTGCCTGTGTTGGAGGCCGGAAATCATCATAGTCCTGTTTAGTTTTAGCGATTAACCCCAGATAAAAACCTTTACCCAACTGTGGTTTGGCTAGAGACGAGAAACAAGATTCAGCATCCTGACACATTTTGCAAGAGCATGTGAGCCGTTTGGGGATGAACAGACCTTGTTACGGATGGTGAGCTTTCAGCTTTAGCTGAGTGTGCGGCACGATCGGCGTGCTAAAGCACGGAACATTTGGCGTATTGGGGAAATGAAGACAGACAGAGAGAGAGAGAAGGATAGAGAGAAGGACAGAGAGAAGGAGAGAGAAAAGTCGAATGTAATACGTGAAATTATGGAGGTCGGCTGGTGCACCAGCAGGAGCATGTCTTTTCCTCAGGAGAGGAAGTGTGTGTGTGTGTGTGTGTGTGTGTGTGTGTGTGTGTGTGTGTGTGTGTGTGTGTGTGTGTGTGTGTGTGTGTTCTTCAGTCTGACAGGCACATGCACCATGCTGAGGTCTGGTGCAGTCTGGTGCGTGGGCTTAGGGCTCAATGAGCACGAGAACACACTCTCTCACTCTCTCTCTCTCTCCCTCTCTCTCTCTCTCCCTCTCTCTCTCTCTCTCTCTCTCTTTCTCACCAGCTCTTCTTAGTTCTCTCTCTCTTGATCCTGTGCTCTTTTTGAATCTCCACTTTTTTCTTGCTTCTGTCATTCTTTTGTTTTCTTCCACTCTGTTTCTCAAACCCTGTTTCTCAGTTCATTTTTAGTAAAAATACATAACAGTGTTAATTATTGAATGACAATTTTTGTCAAATAAAATGAAATTTTTTTGCAAATGAAAACGAATATCTTGACTGTTCTCATATCAAAATGGGTCACTACCTAGTACTGTCTCCCACTATTAAAAAAATAAAGTAAAGTAAAGACAGCGCATCCTTTTTTCCTTCATCTTGCTAATTGATTTTTTTTAAACTGATTTTAGCCATTGTGGGGCAATTAGAGCAGCTACAATGCATCAGAGATTTTGCTAACATGCTAAAAAGGCAACAATGATTGATAACAGCTCACAGCACTGGTTTATTTAAGACATTGTCAGTTATTTATATTGTTTTAAGTAACTTTTTTTAAACGCTCTATCAATAAAGGATCACTTAGGTTATCTCAGTATCTTAGTGTTTAAAGTAGCTCCATGCTAAAGCTCTGTAAAAGCCTTTATCTTAGCAGTCACATGAGTGAACGCCTATCATGTAAGAAATGATAGAAGAGGACAATATCACCAAAAGCCCCTGCACAATATTCAGCCATAAAGAAAACCCATCTGACCATGTTGTTATGTTTTATTGCTGTTATGTCAAGGTAATTTGCCCTTGAGCCAACATCCAAAAAATCTTATTAGGGGCGAAAGGAACACAATAATGCTCCGTAGTGAAGATTCAGAGCCTGAAATCTTTGCTACTGTATTAACACTGGGATTTGCTGCTTAGGTTGAAACAAACTCCTGTTCTGTAAAATGGTTTAAAAACAGAAACTTTTGTAACATACATCCTATGGTAATATTAATTGAAATGTTCCTATATACATGAAATCCTTCAAAATTATACATTAAAATTGTCCCCAATTTTCTTCTTAGTGTGCATTAGATCTATAAAGGTAATGTTGCTAGGAAGTAAATTAAGGTACATTCAAGTAATGTCAGGAAACTGTTTTTTTCTTAGAGCTCAGAGCTTTAGAGTTGGTGTCGTGTCAGTAAGAAAAAATGTTGAAATCAGTACATGCAAAGTTTTTAGTTTGTGGTCAATTTATCTCAGAAGCTGATTTCAGTTATTATGTGTTTGGTTTATGCAGAAAGCAACTGCAATACAAGCAGGGCATCAGAGAATTATACAATTATGATATAACATGGAACCATAAAGTTTATAGTGGCCTCAGAAATGGATTAAAAACATAAGAAAAACAAACCTGAGGCACACTCTTTCTTCTCCTTCTTCTCCATTTTCTAAAAGTACACCAGTAACATAAATACTCCAGCTTTCAGTGTTTATTCAGGTTTTAGTGTGTTTTTATTGGTATGTTTTTTTTGAAGCATATTTACAGCATTTGGCAGACAGCCTTATCCAGAGTGACTTACATTTACACTGAGCAATCAAGGGGAAAAAGGCCTTGTTTAGTGGCCCAGCAGTGGCAGCTTGGTGGTTCTCACAACCTCAGACCAATAGTCCACCACCTAAACCATTGAGCTTCCACTTCCCATGAGCAGTGTGGCATTTTGTCACAGGTTTTCCCAGGTTCATTCATTAACTGTTGTTGTCTTTAACAACAGTATGAGATGGGGAGAAGTGAACAGGACTTGGGGTGTGTCTACAAATTAAAAAAGACCATGTAAACACACAAAAACCTTTTTGAGGGCACTCACAATCACACATACTTACACACTTTAAAATATTTAGGGATCCCAATCGGTTTACAATACATGTTTTTAGACTGGGAGGAAACCAGAGGACCAAGACGAAACCACTGACGTCCTGGGACACACACATACACATACACATACACACACACACACACACACAAACACACACACACACACACACACACATACAGTACAAACACACACACACATCAAACCCTCAACCCCTGAGGTACAAGTCAAACATGCTAACCAGTTCGGTACACCCCAAACCTGAGGTTGGGGTCATGGTTTAAAACTTTTTTCCTTCATATAATCCTGGATATTTGTGCTAGGAAGTTATATTTGAGATAAAAAAAAACATGAGTATTACACCTTAATAAGTAACTCCTGATGGCTCAACTACTTGTTGTTTCTCAGCACTTTGTCAAATTATTTGTAATTAATTTGTCAAACACTTAAGTGTGGAACAGGAATGAAAGCATGAGTGTTCTTACTGAGCACCGGCAGCGTCATTACAAAGCATAGAAAAAACATAATAGAGTAAAAACAGCTATTAAATGTTTTTCTGATGCTCTCTTAAGAACACTTTATACAGAGGATCTCTTGTTCAGGTGGAGAGTGTATAAGACAGAGGACATTTCCTCTTAACAGCATCATTTTAACCTGTCAAGTGCGAAATACCTTTTTATCTACAGCCCACGCATGTCGCTCAGTCCGCTGAGTTACGTCAAAAATGAAAATGAAGAACAGATGGGTTTTATACAACAAGAGTCTACTGAGGGTCCTTTTTTTCTCTCTGTGTCTCTTTCTCTGTCTCTGTCTCTCTCACACTCTTTCTCTATCTCTCTGTCACTCTCTCTCTCTCTCTCTCTCTCTCTCTCTCTCTTTCGTGTTCTCTCTCGCTTTTGCATTGTACAGTCAGAGGATGATACAGTACAACCAGTTCAGAGTGAAAAGTCTTGCTCCAGAGAATTGTGGGATTTTAACTCCCTCTCAGTAACATGACATGCTGCATTTTCCTTCATATAAACTTCAAGAAAGAGAGAGAAAAAAGAGAAAACTGATGAGGGAATGATTGTAACAAATTAGGATTACAACTTGTATGGTGAATCCTTTACATAATCTAAATCAGATAATAAACACCTTTTTAAAAACATGCTGTTATGTAACAAAGAAAGTTTTTCCATGTTTGATACAGTGAGTGTTTCTGTAAGCTAACATTTTTGGATGGAGGCTACAGTGTCAATTGTACTGAATACTAGATAAATGTTGTGATAATCTTCACTCTACTCTGCACTGAATATTTTCTTTTAATTTGTTATCTGTCAGTAATCACTTGTTTCTCATTTTGGCTCTTTTTCTACAGTTACATAAACCACCAGTTCCAGGTCGAATGCAGTGCGTTGGCTAGGATTCGAACCCGGTCAAATGCTTGGAAGGCACCTACGCTCAGCACTACACCACCAACGCTTGTCATTTCTCTCTCTCTCTATCTCTCTCTCTTTTTCACACACACTTTTGTATCTTTCTCTAGCTGTTTCATTCCTTCTCTTACTTTTCTTTTACTGTCTTTAACATTATCTCTCTGTCTCTCTCTTTCATTCCCCCCCTCCCTTGCTGTCCATCTGTAAAGCACTACTGAACATTTTTCTTAATCTTAATCAAGTGTTGATTTGTAGAAAAAGAATAATATGGAGTCAGGGGTCTTACCCTGGAAAACGCTATATGTTTAAGAAGCTCCCAGTTTTACAAAATCAGTGTTACTGCTTAAATAATTTTTGATTTTCTAATACATTTTTTCAACCATCACACCCATGCTTTTCTTTTAGGGAGTTCAAATCCAGATTTCACATATTTTTCTAGAAAACACTGGCAAAATGTATGTAAATGACATCTAAAAGTTGTCATATGGAGCTTGTTCGTTGACTAGGAAGATTTCTGTACAGACCATGTCTGCTTTTTTATGACTGTACTGTAGATTAAGAGTGTAACACAGTCAGTTTATCTGGATGTTTCTGTGATCCAAATATTCTATATCTTAATGTTAATAATTTAATTGATTAAATAATTAATAAATAATGTAAATGATTTAATCCCAATACAAAAAAGTGGGTGTGGCAATTTTTTATTTTTTTTTATTTTACATTAAACGATGCTGCCATGCTGCAATGCTGATCAGTTCACCATGGGAGATTTTATAGCTGTAAATATAGCTGTGGAGTATAATAAAAAATAAAAACAGAAAGAAAGATGGACGTAAACAAAATAAATATTTTCATTAATTTCTGTTCATTCAAATGCATGTCAATAAAAATCAAAGTATAGCAGTTTTTATAATATATTTTATATATATTTTTATGGGCATCTTTCAGTGAAGTCAAACTGGATTTTTTTTTTTTGCAGGTAACAAAAACCAGTGTAAAGTGTTTCCCCAGATTAACACACGTTTTTATATACATCCATTTCAACTCACATTAACTTGGATGGACAATATACACTTTCAAAAAAACAATTTTCAGAAAGCCTAGATTTTGATTTACTAAGTGAACAAGCCAGAGGTGCCATTATTTAGGAAAAACATCTTAAGGAGGAAAATGCATAGTGTGGAGGGTGGGGTGGTGTTTGGGTAGAATTTGAACAAGCAAATTTCCAAATCTTACTTGCTAATATGCAGAAGTACAGTAACTGCAGGTCACATCATCACCATCCTCATGCAAGAGAAGAAAGGTTTCAGCCAGTTATTTTTTTGCAAACTTGTCATCTACAAGTATAACATCATCCTTAATGATGGAGTTGGAAAGAAACTGGAACAAATAACTAAAAGAGATGGTGGTATAACGTTCAAAGAAGACTGGAGGCTGGAAAAGAAAAACCTGAAAAGAACTTGCTGAACAACTGCAACTAGTGTTTAAAAAAAATCTGACTTTCAGTCTAATCATGTCATTCTTAGATTGGCAATTTTAACAAGAGTGCACCGGTTTCCATTTCTACAACCCATTAGAACATTTGCATGAGATACAAATTTTGAAAAGTTAAAAAAAACAACTACAAAGCCAACTCACCAAGAGTGATAATGAGCGCGTATGAACGTAGTGCAGGGAGCTATTTTTCTGACTCATATCTGGCAAATTAAGAAGCCTGTGGGATATAATATTTGGAAAAAAGTGGAAAAACGCCATAGTAAATTATCAATTACCATCCAGAGACTCTATTCTCCATTCCAATAAAAATATTTGAGTCAAATGGGAGAAAATGGCCTGTGTCATTATAATTCATGTGATGCTAAGTCAGCCATGCCTGCCTAAAATGACAAAAAGTGATTTGCCTTAATGATTTGAAACCAGGTGAAGGGGAAAGGAAGTGCGCATGCCTCAGTGCTCGCAGATCTGAACTGCCCTCACACCCAGTAGTTTATCTGCACACTCACATGCTTCACTGCTCTATGCCGTTGTACACTATGTGTAAACAGTTCAAGGCAGCTTATGTTTATTACTAAAGGATCACAATTAGGCCACTAGGCTCCAGTATGGCCAGGTAAGGTTAGGTGAAGTATGATTATATATACTGTATATATACTCCCGGGGTGGTGAATGGACAGCGCTATTGTGTTATGGGCTGCCCGGAAGTGTGTGGCTGCAAAAAGCATGGCATAAAGAGCACCAACCAATCAGTGCATCTCCACAAACTCCTCACCCTCCAGTAGAAGCAGAGAGAGTGGAATGGACCTCAGCGTCGCGGCAGGATGTAATGAGAGATTAATGGTTGGACTAACATACGTTTCTCCCTCTTATGCTTCACAGAATACCTAGGCGCTGCTGTCAGCCCACTTGGCCTCCAGACCTCCGCACAGCTCCCTGGCAGCCCGCCACAGAGGAACCGCCCACAAAAGCACCACGCGGTAACTCTGTCGTATATTGCACAGTATGTATAACTCAGTATGTATATTGCACAATGAAATTTATATACTACACATAGTTTAAAACCATTAGAAACATATTGCACATTGTATCCCATTGTATATGATCCCATTATAAATCTATAAGGGCAGATACCACTGGTCCCATTTCTAACCATTACAAACCCAAGAACACACAGAAGCCTGATTTCCATGATTTTCTCGAACTTTAATTTAATTTAATTTTTTTTACTTAATTAAGCTTGCTACCCATTTCCTGGGGAATGTTTTCATTCCTAGAAGAACAGGCTATCTACTTGAATGTGGAAAACCCATATTGAAGCAAGGGATCTGCAAGATAGCATTTCTGATTGGAAACTGATTTGAAATTACATGTAAGATTACATTACAAATAAAACATGTAAAATATTTTTAATACCTTCTGGGTGTGGATGGTCCATGTCAGTCCATCTGTAGTGACATTAAATTTAGTATTACAGTATTTAACACACACACACACACACACACACACACACACACACACACACACACACACACACACACACACACACACACACACACACACACACACACACACACACACACACACACACACACACACACACACACACACACACACACACACACACACACACACACACATGCTTCAGCACAACGTGCATCCTGGTGTGACGCCACCTGCTAGCTATTATTCCCCCATGCTGAGTGTGTGTCCTGTAATTTCTCTCTTCCCTCTCCTCCATGGGAAGCTGCCTCCTGTCTTCCTGTGTGTGTGTGATTTGAGATGACAGATTAAGTGGTTTACCTCTCCTCCGGGCCTGCTGATCTGACATGCTCATGGTTTTCTGGGTGAACGGAGTCAGCGAGTACCACATCTTGGAGTGAGTCATGGATAGTATGCTGGGATTAGGACGAATCCCCAGACATAAATGAATGCTCTATATCTTACTGATTTGCTACGTTGGTCTAATGAAAACAAAAACTTTGGACGTTTCATCTTTTGTTAATCTTCAGTAGAATCTTCACCTGCTTATTGTCCCGGTGGTGCCTGAGTCTTTCCTAGGTACACTGGTAGAAAGGTGGAGAAACACTGGATGGGACGGAGGTCTATCATAGGTCAACATAAACACTCACCCAATCAAAAACATACGTCCTCCAAGCCAATACTCTTCAACAAACATGAAATCATAGAAAAGATTTAAGATTGGCTAGTGTTGCCATGATGACAGGAGAGAGATAGCAATGACATCTCTCCCACCCAGACAGCACAGCCAATTTTACACTCTTGACTCCATGACCACAGATGGCTGTGGCATCGTCAGGATTAAAGCTTACGATCTCCTGATGATAGGGTGAACACTTTTCTATTGCACTACTCAGGAGCACATCTTAACACTTATTTGAGCATACAGTCTAGTGCAAATTATGATAATCCTCAGGACAAAAAAAGCAGAGAATGTAGCAAGGCCATGAAATTCTACACAGTAATAATACAGCTACAGCTTGGGTAAAGAATTTAAATCCCAGATGAGGCTTATATGTTATGAATAATTAAACCATGACGGAAGGCTATTAAAAGAGGACATATATGGGGAAAAAAGAGGTATTATTTTACAAAATGCCAAATTTTTATGTTTCCTCAAATGTACCGGGTCCTAAAGAACATTAAGTCATTTACTAGACACTTTAATGTGAAATAACTTAGAGGAAAGCTAAAAAGCTGGATGGCTTAGAGGAAAGCAAGTGATGGTTACAGTCATTGTTTAAGGACATGGCAGTACTAGAATCCTCAGGTACATTAGATAAGCTTTTGTAAAATTTGCCAGATTTAGGATTGACATGACATCACTAAGCATGATTTTAAAAAAAGACCCAATTTCAGTCACTTTCTTTTTTTTTCCCTAATTAGTAGTTTTAGCATTGTTAGCAGGGTGCAGTATGAAGGCATGTAACGGGTTGTGGATTTTAAAGGAGTGCCATTTAAACAAACATGCCAACCAGTTTGGGTTTTCTCAGATATGTGATTCTGTTTTCCTGAGGTCATTGCTTAAACCATAGTTTTTTCTCCAGTTTATTCATATTATTAGCAGGAAAATAAAATGGACAATTGCGCCTCTAACAGTGAAGCTTTTAAGGTACAATGGATTAACTTAGCTGTATTTACTACAGCTTTATTATTAAAAAAAAAAAAACACTCAAAAGGGCAAAGTATAGAGACACTGAGTGAATGTCAGTGTACAAAAACACTCAGCGGTGCTCTACTAGCCAGCAGTGAGGAATCTGGAAGAGTAGGTCAAACCAAAGCAAACGCTCGGACAGAGGCATCCATCCATCTGCACTTCTCTCCGGGGGGCTGTGAGAGACTCCATCAGCCTGACAGCTCTCTTCTGCAGGAGAAGAGTTAATTGCAGAGGGACTGGAACAACTTCACTATCCATCAACACTCAGGCCGAAACACAGCACCATTCTTCTGCTTGATCACTTCTGTGTAACCTTCAGACATAACACACTAGAGCTTGAAGTATGATTGTTTGGCCCCACTAATGACTGGAGAACTGTGGGATCTTTCAGAGACCCAGAAACACAACCATGTACAATTGTAAAACACACATGCACACCACTTCCTTCACTAGTATGTCACCTACTTTACACTTTTGCCACATTTTTTTTCACATAATATCTCTTTTAGGTGATACAGTGCCATTTTGTCACCCTATGTAGTGAGGTAATTGTGGGCACATCTTTGTGGTAATTGTGGGCACAGCTCAGTGCTTGACATGTTAGACTGCTGATTGGAAGGTTCTGTGTTAAAATTTCAGAACCACCAAGCTGCCACTGCTGGGTTCTTTAATAAGACCCTTAACCCTTAGTTGTATAAATGAGATAAAAGTAAGTCACTCTACATAAGGGTGTCTGTCAAATGCTGCAAATGTAAATCATGAGTATACATAATACATAGGGCCATGCTGAAAGTCTGCAAGTTCAAGTACAAAATTCATGTTTGTGTTTATGGTAGAAATGTTATGTGTATTCAGAATCAGGTTCTGTACTTTTGTTGATTTCTGAGTGGCTCATTCAGATTTTTCTCTTCAGAGAAAGACCCAATGCAACACTTATGTATGAAAACAAATAAAGGCCTTATAAAGGCCTCCAAAAATCCAGAGCAACTTACCTTTTATCTCTTTTTATTTAGGCAATTGACAGTTAAGAGCCTTGCTCAGGGGCCCAGTAGTGTCAGCATGGTGGACTTAGGATTAGAAACCTTCCAATCACATCCTTTTGGATCTGTTATTGATTTTTTTTCTCACAGCGTTCAAAACATGCCAGTATTTCTGGGGTTGACCATACATATCAGTAATAACTACATAACCTTCATTTATTTGCATAAATCTGTAAAAGAAGAGAAGTAGATAAGGAAAGAGATCATGATAATGTAGAGTTAAGAGCTTTCTCCTTAATAAAGCATTTAAGTCTGTGGGTTTATCAGGAGGATCACACCAGTGCACACAGCGGGGTGAGTAAGCTTCTCGTTGGTGTGTCGGTGTAGAGGAAGTCCTGGCACTGCATAATGCGCTCCCATTTTTAGATTGTGGAAGCAGGTATCTTGAGGAAAATCATTAGTGGCTGTTATAGTGTTGAATAAGATGAGGATGACGGTTGAACACTGTAAAAAAGAAAAGAGCAGACAGAGAAAGCATTTAGACAATATAGTTATGTAATTTTAATATCATGATTGATTATACAACAGTAAACTTGTGTTTATTAATGGCAGGTTTTAAAGACAGCATGCTATGCTATGTATACTCAGCATGCTATATTTTGGGTAATCTAGGAATCAACAAATTTCTTAGCAGGGGTCAGAGCACAGGTAGACAGCATTAATGGAGAATTATCTACATACAAAACATCAACAAGGAAGTCCCAGCTACACAATACACGGCCTAGACACAAATCCACAAAGAGAAATAGATACAACAAATCAAAAAAAGGGTCCAGAACCAGACACCATACAGGAGCACACAATAAGCTAGCAATGAAATAATAACAGTAGTGGGTCTAAAACGAAAATTTAAACAAAACAATACAAAGACAAAAATATATTGTAGACTGAAACACTAACACTCATTAAAACACTCATCAAATCACAGAAGAAAGCATTTATTTTCTCCTTAAATAATTTATTTTTCAAATGATTTTTTTTTTATTTCTTCTACCTTTAAATTAAAAAACTACCTATTATATAAATAAGTTGGCTCCATGGAGGCCCCACCTCACAACTTTCAGGACTTTACAGTATCTGCTGCTAACGTCTAGGAGCCAAATTCCACAGAATACCTTCAGAGGTCTTGTAGAGTTCATGCCTTGAGAGGTCAGAGCTATGTCGCCGACTTAAGGGGGTCCTACACAATATTAGTCAGGTGGTTTTAAAGCTATGGCTGATAAATGTCTCTATAATACACAAATCTCAATAATCTGCGAAACATTTCAGTAGGCTGTCCTGTATTGTATTTTGGGAAAATATGTACAATAATGGCAGGTGATACTGTGAAAATACCTCACTGTATAGTTACAATAACACTGCTGTGTTATGTTTATTTTGTTATAATACATGACTCAAATGTGCATTTTTTAGTGTTATTTTTCTTTATTTCCCTATATTTTGACAGGGTAATGAAAATGCCCAGAAACCTCAGAGTTCTATGCATATTCTATTGCTTTATAGCATTTTTAGTACAGATGGGACAAAGATACACATAAACCTGTTGCTGAACGAGGGAGGTGCCAGGACTCAATAACAAAAACGTATGATCGTGGGCAAAAGATCAAAAACCTCTGCAGAGTCCTGGTTTCCAAACAAAATAACAACAAAAAACACACTTAAAATCAAGCTCTGAAATAAGATTTAATAATAAGATTTTTAGTCATGCAGCATGCATTTATTTCCTCCGTGGTCTCTGTGCAAATACTAGCACCACAAGCTGAGCTACAGGTAAGTACCATGCTCCAGTCCTATAAAAGTCTAGTTTTATATAACAGTCACCACAGGTCACCACAACACTTTTGTGATTCCATTACAACAGGAAATAACCTGACAAGTTGAAGCAATCACATTACATTTACTGTAACATTACTCGGCATGGAGCACTGAGAGAAGGAAGCATTCCCACCTAAAGAGTGAGCCACTGAACATTTCAATGTAATCTAGCCAATTATCTTATATGACAAAACAGGACATTTTTGATTCTTTGTAATATTTAGCTTTTCTGATAAGACTAAATTATAAGACAGAATTCCCTAATGGAGTTCCATCATAAATGTTTACCTTCACTACTAAATCTAACTAGCTATCTAACATGACTGGATACTAAGTGATATTTGTAAATTATATCTATAAATACTTCAGGTATCAATTATCTGGACCACTTCAGGATTAAGAACAGCTTATAAACTTCACCACACATCAGACCTATTTTTGATGCCAACGGCTCTGATTCCCCCCCAAAAACACATACTGTACAGTAGGAAAACACCCTAAAATATCAAGAGTCCCTTATGGGACTACAGTATAAAGAGCTTAGAGAGAAAAAAAATGGGTTAAAGGAGTGTGTGTACAGATAAAGAGAGAAGTGATCAGGAACATGGTGGCTTTCCTCCAAGGCACATTCACACAATCCAGAGTCTGGTGTTTGTGAGAGCTGGTGTGAACTGGAGATGCCTGAGCCATGCACGACTATGCTGGCTGTGTACGAACAGCTTCTCTCTCTTCAGAGATCTATTCCCTTCTGAAGGCTGTGAGGGTAAAAGATGCATTCACAAAAAGCAATTTGCAATCATTTTTTCACTTGCAAACTGTTGTAAATAAATGTGTTTTGGGAAAACATGCCACTCAAGTCACTAATTCGTTTCTGTTTATTTATCTTCTTTCTGGCAAAAAATGGTTTCTTTTGATTGTATAAAAACAAGGCAGTATTTTTGAGGGTCGGAGAGATGTTTTTCATGATTGCTTACTATGCAAGAAATATTGAACAGAGCTCTTTTGGGGCAGGATAATTTTCTCAGGATAATGTTTGCGATGAAAACTTTGTATGTGCTGTTTGTGATAAAACTCTCATATCTAGTTCAGTGGAATGTGTTTTCATCCAAGAAAGGATTTGATTATAACTAACACAAGCTCAGCTGACAAGATTTCTGAGTGGAATCGTAGGACATATCTATTTCCTACAATCACCTACTAGCCTGGACATGATTTCCGGACCTTGGGGTAATCTTGGACTGTCCTTTTCCTCACACATTGCTAGTTTGATACAACAGAAGGATTCAGCCATTTTTGTCTACACTGCTCAGTGTCAGATGCTCACCTGCTTGTTCAGTCTCTTGTCATTTTTAGACTGGTCTAATGAAATTCACTCCTCTCTACCTCTGAGCACAATTTGACCTCGGTAAACGAACCAAAACACAGCTAATTGATCGAACTTAACCTTCTGAAGTCCTCCTACAACACCCCTGTGCTACCTTCTGGTAGCTGCACACATCAGATTTAAAACCCTGAAACACTGAAGTCTACAAAGCCAGAAAGATCCCATCTTACCACTTACTGCACTGAACAACGTTCCCTCAGATCCAGTAGCACCTCTCGAATGGTGCCACCATCTCTAAGGGAACAAGGAAGGTAAACATCAAGACTCCTTTCTCTTCTGGCATCGAGGTGGTAGAATGAAATTTCTCTAGATGTCAGAACAGCCGAGCCCCTGGCTGTCTTCAAACAACATTGAAGACCTACCTCTTTCGGAAACACTTAAACTAGCACTTATTTTATTAAACAAATTTTGTCTCTGTGAACTTGTTGTATTTCATTCCAACAGAATTTATAGTCTGCAACCCAACGAACCAGTATTGATGTATTCATTGGTAGATTTCAAAGCACTTTTGTACAACTCTCTGTATAAGGGCATCTGCCAAATGCTTTAAAAGTAAATTTAAAGATCTTCTGAGAATTGTAAGAGTATTTTGAAGGTCTGAATAACAATGTTAGGAGTAAAGTAGAAATACTTCGAAATAATGCTTGTGTTAAGAGACAAAGATCACATACTGAAGTATTTATTTCTGGTTGAATTTACTGTATATTTTACCTTAATTGAAAGCGTTACTTATATCCTCCTACAATGTAATTATTAATCTTATGCAGCATTAGTGGATGCGGTGTGTTAGTTAATCAGGGAAAGTCATCTCTTTCCCCTACAATCACTAAGGCTGATGCCTGTCAGCATCTGATTAGACAGTACAGACTAAATCTGAGAAAAGCAATGGAGTTTAATTAACAGTTTTGTTGATTTGTATTTTCCCACATTATTGAAATGCGAAACAATCAACACTGTCGAGCCTGTGAGCCTTTGTCACAGGATTCAGTGGCAGCAATATGGATTCCTATTTAGGTACTTTGGAGGTGTTGAAACTGGTAAGCGGGATTCTCTCTCTCTCTCTCTCTCTCTCTCTCTCTCTCTCTCTCTCTCTCTCTCTCTCTCTCTTTCTCACTCACTCATTAATTCTCTTTCTTTAAATCTCTCATTCTCATTCTCAGGTTTCCTCATTAACAAAGAGGAACAATCCTATGTGGACTGTGAATCCACATAGTGCGTAAAGTAGTGTGTATAGTCAGTTACCTTTTGTGTTGGATGTGATGTGTTCAATATTTATTGCATTAATGAAAGTATAAAAGAGTAAATTAGTAAATCAGTGAAAATGTGTCCAGATTCAAGGTTGTAACCTAAATCAGTTTCTACACAAATTCACTACCAGAGCGTTTGATGCTAAATGGAGCTATTACGTTTGGGAGAAAAGCCACACCTGAAGCTTTTTTCTTCATAGTTAACATCCTATAAATTCCCATCCTTCTCTTTCTCTACTAGTGACAGAGTTTCCTCATTACCGCCTTCACATCTCCACATGCCTGAGTTTTCCCTATTTTTACATTTCTACAATCTCATGTCATTTAGATATGGGCATGGCCTGCCTCATTCACATACACAATGTCATTTCCTTGCATTATGCATGCACCCGAGAGCACTAAGCAGATTCAGAAGGAGCCTTGGACAGTAGATGTAACATTTTAAGAGATACAATTATATCTTCTGTTTCATAACCTTTCATTTTGTCTGATGAGTTTCATTTAGCTGGAAAGCTCGACTCATTGCTCATGTGTTCATTTCCTACTTTCTCGCAGGTTCCCCATTGCTCTTGGCAACACCTCTAAATGTGTGCCAGACATCCAGTCATAGGACATGATCTGATCATTTGTTTTATTTAATACTCCCTCATATAGCAAGAGCCAAAAAAAGCCTTGCCTTTTTTCCAGTGGGAGTTAGGCGTAATAAAATATTAACACAATACAGCATAGAAATAATAACATATCAATAAATAACATTAACGCAGCACACAGTATGGTAGCAGCCACAATTACATTACACAACAGTATCCCTCTTTCTGTTGGAAACACACAGCTACAGCTCGGACCAGAATGGCAAATAAATTAATTTTAAAATAGTTTGTTTTAACGAATCAATTTTTTTTCTCTTTGAAACACAGAATCCAAACTTTAACCATTGTCATTTCAGTGAAGCTCACATGAATATGCATTAAATAATGTATAATGTCATAAAAGCCTAACTCTATGTAGATCAGTGCTGTCCTGTAGAGCTCATACAGAGTTGGTGTCTCACAGCTACTGATTAATGTCTGTGCAGTTTTCTACAAAGCTTTGAATATGATAAATGTATTTGAATATGTAATAAGTAGTATTTGAATAGGAAATTTCAAATATTCTAATTGGATACACATGCCATTTTTTTAACTGAGATAATATTTAACTATTATATAAATATATCATTCCAACATTTATCAAATTGTATAACAGATTACTGCTATAAACAAACAAACAAACAAACAAATAAATAAATAAATAAATAAATAAATAAATAAATAATCACAAAAAAAAGGAAAAATCAAAATATTTTAAATCAAAAATATAGATTTGATATAAATTAGGTCTAAATCATAGTGTACAGGATTCCCATGGAAAGCAGATGCATTCAGTTTGGATGAACAAATAAAAAGCCTATGCACAGTGTACTATTTAGGTGATATTCTAGCTAGTTAGGACATTCTAACATTAACCTGCTTAGCTGTTTAATCGGAATTTGTAATGTTTTTTTGAAACTAAACACATCTTCTCTCCACTGCTCAACCCCTGGCTCCACCTGCTTCATCCTCCCTGACTGCTGAAGACTTTGCCACCTTTTACAATGAGGAGATTGAGAAAAACTTCCAGACCTTCATTTCTGCCTTGACTATGACTAAATTACAAAGCCAGCATTCCCCTACTTCTTCAATGTCACATCAACCATAGCACCATAAGAGATTCTACAGGTCACCCAGTCTTGCAATGATACCACCTGCCCACTGGATACAATCCCTTCCACTATTCTCCAGACCATCTTACAATCATCAATGGATCCATAGTATCTGATCATGTCTCAAGTACATTCAAGTAAGCATGGGTCATTTCCATCCTGAAGAAACCTGCTCTGGATCCTATACATCAGCAGCTACAGACTCACCATCTCTCAGGTTAAGAGGTAGGAATACACAAAGTCTCTTTTCTGTTCTGGCACCGAGATGGTGGAATGCAGTTGATGTCCAAACATCTGAGTCACTGGTTATGTTTAAATGAATCGTAAAGACCTCCCTTTTTATTTGTAGAAAAAAAAGGGAAAATAAAATGTACTATAAATCCTCCCAACAGAGTTTCAAGCTGATAGTCTGTGACCTAGTGAACCAGTGTGGATGTATTCATTGATACAATACGTTTATTGCCAATTGCTGTAAATGTAAATGGAATGTAAATATAAACATATTTTTAGGTGCGCAGTCTTCTTATACAAAAAACTTAGTCTGTCTCATCTTCCTTTTAAAAAGCTATAATCTTCCCTAGACATCTCTTAAACCGTCAAAGTATATGATCTTGCAGATAACATCCTGGCAGTGAGAATCTATAGTAAATCATTGCTGCTATTATTGGAGGTCACTGTTAATTAAGTGTAAAAAGAATCACTTGACATGACCATGGTTTTAACACTTTAGCGTGGAGTGCCTCAGAGTTCTGTGTTCAGTCTCTTTCTTTTTTTAATGCACAATTCCCTGAGGTAAACACACAACATCTCTTGAGCAGCTGTCTCTTTTTTCCGATTTCCCTTCTGCATCCTGTGGCAAGATGCTTTTTTAAATTCCTTTTCTTTTTTCTCAGCACATGTTGGCAGAGGCAACATTTTAATCCCAGGCCTTTTGCCAGCACACAGTGTTCACCCTTTTTGCCTTTGAAAGCCCCTCAACTACCCCAGCTCGTTACTGCCTCCTCAATAATTCACAGGCGTCTTTGGGTCATGTTTTATTCATGCACTAAAGGAATGCTTCTAATTTATCCTGCTCACACACACTTTCCTGCCTGCTTAGTAGTCTAGTTGCTAAGGAATGATGTCACTCTTGTGCTGTGCGACATCAGGATCTGGAAAACTTGCAGCAGTTATGTCTCCATAGACAGAAACGTTTTAGACTGAAAGACTTTGCTGCTTCTCGCAAAGCACAGGAAAGGTTTGACATAGAAGCGTTATTAGCTGTCAGTCACAGTCTTACATAACACTTTTTATTCCAGGGAGTGGATTAGCTGAAAGATTGCACCCGAGTTTCTTCAGCTTTTGTTGCAGAAGTAATTAGTGCCAGAGGTTAATTTAGTCATCACATCAGAAATATTAGTAAATGAAGTCCATGATGGATATCATTCAGTTGCATATTTATGGACTGCTTCTCTGAAATAACAAGTGATTATTTCTGGCATCACAGAGAATATGGCTGTGTCCCAAATGCTGGCTTTTTTAAGTTGAGCTCTTAGTGGAATTCATTTATCAAATCATTAAGCAAAACTTTTTTTTAGAGCAAAGATAATGTTCACTGACACATTGATTGCATAGAAAGAACAAAATGACAAATTATTGTAAGCTATTCAATAGCTAACTAATAGCCTGCTATCTACGTGGGTGGCAGCTATGTTTCAGATACACAGCACAGCTGAGCACTTGATTCTGATTGGTTACAAGTTGTTGATTAAACTGCATTATATACAGCTCCAAAAGTAGTTCCAGTGGTAAATCACAGGTTTATTTTAATGCCATTAGTTCTGATGTAATATTTTCTATAATGTAGTCATGGAAGTTGTGGCCTAATGGCTAGAGGGTCTGACTCCTAACCCTAAGGTTGTGGGTTCGAGCCTCGGGTCGCCCACGACTGAGGTGCCCTTGAGCAAGGCACCAAACCCCCCAACTACTCCCCAGGTGCCGCAGCATAAATAGCTGCCCACTGCTCCAGGTGTGTGTTCACGGTGTGTGTGTGTTCACTGCTGTGTGTGTGCACTTTGGATGGGTTAAATGCAGAGAACAAATTCTGAGTATGGGTCAGCGTACTTAGCCATATGTCATGTCACTTTCACTTTCATAACAGCTCATTCACAGAGACTATGGTATTTTGCTCAATGCAAACAGATGTCTCCAGTGTTAGCTTTGTAGAACAGTTCTTTAACTCTGGAAAGTCATCAAGCCAGAGTCTGGTGAGGGAAAGACCGTTTACAATTGCTATAACGTAAGTGACAACTTTTTTGTTGGCTTTTACTCAGCTTTAAATGTAACTAGAAACTTCCACCACATTTTCTTTTATTTTTTATTATTTTATTATTTCACCCCAGAAGTCATATTTGCATGTTTCAAGCCGATCCGTACCTGTCCTGAACCTATGACTCAGTGTATACTTTTTGTCAAGATTGTGACATCCCAACCTCGCGTTTAGCAAATCATGTGAGTCTGTGACTCCAGTGAATCCTGTGTGAGCTCATTTAAGTTCCCAGGACTTTAATTTTGGACCTTTGTGGAAAATGGGTTCTTCTAAACACACATAAGAGAACATTACAAAACAAAATTGTATATCACAATCATATAAATGAAGACAACATGACACTTATTAACTGTTTTATCCTTCTCAAGTTATTCACTTTCAACCACAGCTGCCAAATTCCTACAACAGTAGGCAAAGCTGCTTCTAGTTATGTGAAGTTGGCCGTGTAAGTTGTTGAAGCTTGTGCAAGGGCAGGATTGACCTGAGGACCCTGGAACCGTGAGGTGCCAACACTTATTATACACCACAGTGCCACAAGCAGAAATAGTGAAGAGCAAAATGTTGTGCTGCATGGATACATTTTATACACAACTAATTTTGATTTGTGATCAAAGGGTTATTATTTACATTGCCTAGTTAGCTTCTCTAAATTTCAGTGGTTGTGTGGTTGTTAAAACATTAGACCTATACATGATGTGATAAACTAAACTTTTAATCTGTGATTATTACATGATACAAAAAACTGGGTATCAAAATAGTAATTTATTGTGAATTGATTCAGTCTCCTGATTCTGAGTGACAAATGGTAATTAACAACAATTACTGTTTAACAGTATAAATATCTGCCAGAATATTATAATCAACCTGATAACATGATAACGCCATGTTCATGCGTACATGGTTACAAGCAAGTAAAAGTCTAAATAAATTGCCTTTGTCTTAAGATCCTAAGATCGCCTCATTAGTACGTTGATTAAAGAGAAAAAGCTTTTCTGTTTTCATTTTATTTCTGCACAAAGTCATATTAGGGGAAACACTATTCCTCAGGTTATCAGAGCCGCTCGCTTATCACTTAGAAAAAAGGAATAGCTTGAACGCTGCCTTATCTTTAATTAGGTGAAATTAAACTGCCAGCAATCCAAGACAAAATACTCCTGTGAGGAAAGATTATTTAAATGTACATAAGCAGGATCGAGCCAGAGATTGTGTCACGCAAGAGATGATTAAGTACTGGATTAGAGAGTGCCGTTTTCTCTTTCTTTCCCATGGATTAGCCGTTCTGGTCAGGGCATTATAAGTCGCCGGAATCCAAGAAATGGTGTTTACAGTAAGTTATTGCATGAGCTTAAGGGGAAAGTGATAAAGAATGATGTACTAATTGCTCGGTGGTTTAAAAGTCCCCTCCATTTTTTCTGACCTTGAGCAGTGAGCATGGTTTCTACAGTACCTTTTCATCCCTGAGCTACAGTTTTTATTTCAGCCTTACAGCAGCATGTTGACTTAATCAGAGTGAACATCTTGCATCTCCCTATGTTGCTAGTGGTCTTTTACTGACACCCAAGCTGAGGATCATCACACAGAGATAAAGAGAAGTAGAAATGCTGTTTATTTTAGCAGAATTTAGTCCAAGCACAGATCACAGTATTGTAGGGATGAACGAAATGTCCATGCTAGACTTTGCAAGTTTATAGTTATAAAAAATATGTGATCTTTTCTTGTTAAAGTAAAGACTTTAGTTTAGTTAAAACATATTTTCATTAGCTAACTTTACCACATATTTAAACCAGTAAAATGATACTTTCACAAGTATTCAGGAACAATTTTTTTTTTTATTACAAAACTAAAACATACATTCATTTAAAACGATGTATGTGTGGTATAAATGGATTTGATCATGAGTGGTTTTCATCAGCAGGTCTTGATCATGCCTAAAGTCAACATTCATAATAGTCTCCCAGGGTGAGATTAAGCTGCTTTACAAATGAGATGGTCCCTCTTGCTTAAGCTTCACACATCCTTTTCTTCTTGTTAACAACCCTCTCACTTTTGTACTTTATGGTACTACAGTGTTAAATGAGCCTCATGTGGTTGAAGGAGATCCATGTCAGAAGGAAAAATTCTTTCCTTAAAGGGAATATTTGATGCATAAAGGTTGTAGCTTCCTAAAGATGCTCCATGTTAAATCTTGCCTATCTATCTATACAGTATATATATCATTTGTCAACTACCCATATATATATATATATATATATATATATATATATATATATATATATATATATATATATATATATATATATATATGGGTAGTTGACAAATGACCAAGAAAAAGTACTTTTTTTGGAAAGCATAACTTTTTAAGAAAAAATACATATATTTGTGGAGTATGAAAATTTCAGAAATATTTGTGGAGTATGAAAGTTTCAGAAAATAGTACTGGTCACTCATTTTGTCAATGACCACATATTTTTTTCACTTTTTCACTCAACAATACTGTAAATGTGTCCTATGGTGTGACATTTAAAAAGTACTAAGAAATTATATTAAATAACATAAAATAAATACTTGAGATAGAATTGTTCACATTATTAAAACATTATTTTCTTAAAGTGATATTTATTTTACATGAAAGTACTAATTAGAATCATTTTCACCATGAATAGATGAATGGTGTCACACCAAAGGACAAAAAAACTTAACTTCAGTGGTCTTAAAACATAGTTAAATATTTAAACAATTCTGAGAGAAATACTTACCATGTGCACTTCTCATGGCCTTCATAGGGGTCTTCAGTCACATGACCTTGAGTGGGGTCTTTCAATTAAATGTAGTTGTCCATGATATTGCCCAAATTAAAATTAGGTTTTTGCATAACACCAAAGGACATTTTTTCTGTGACAAACTTTATGAAATTCCTACACTTTTAGAAATGTATGTATATGAAACGTGATGGCCACTTAGTGAAATAGACACTTGCACAATTATGCCAGGAGTCTTCATTAAGATTTTTAAACATTATTTTCTTTATTTATAAAATGTAATATTTATGAAATAATGTTGTCTACCGTCACACCATAGGACAATTTTGAGATTTGGCTCAAAGTTCTAAAAAAACTAACAATAACTTGGGTATTAAAACAACAAATTCATATAAAACAAGAAAATGTTTAACCATTTACAGTATTCTAAATTATGAAAATGTGAAATAAATTATGTTTTATCTTCTGTTCTGTGACAGTGAAAAAGCCATGTCACGTCAACTACCCATATATATATATATATATATATATATATATATATATATATATATATATAGATAGATAGATAGATAGATAGATAGATAGATAGATAGATAGATAGATAGATAGATAGATAGATAGATAGTATAATAATATATAGATATAATATATAGATATTATTACTATATTATGTTATTTTATATATATATATTATCATGAAAGAGACAGATGCCGTTGCAGTCAACATTGAAGGCAATGCAGAAGTGGTCATGGTCATAAACCAGGCATAGGTGAGGCGATCAATAAACAAACACAACTAGACGAAAGCAAAATACAAGAAACAAGATAAAAAAAAACAGGTTGAACACGAGACATATAGGAAGACATAAAGTTCAGTAAAGTTCAGGTGGACTGGAAAAAAATGAACATTTGCTTTGCAGCCCGGCTGGGAATGAAAGTCTCTTTATACAGTAAATGAGGAGTGTGTGTGAGTATGAGTGTGGGGAATAGGAGACAGGTGTGTGTGTGTGTGTGTGTGTGTGTGTGTGTGTGTGTGTGTGTGTGTGTGTGTGTGTGTGTGTGTGTGTGTGTGTGTGTGTGTGTGTGTGTGTGTGTGCTCAGAAGTCATTCGGAGCAGGTGAGCAGTGGTGTGTTCTGGGGAGTGTAGTCCAGGGGTGGGCATGTTTGCATGTTTGCATGTTTGGAGATGGTGGTGTGTCCTGGGAAATGGAGTTTGTGGACTGTATGGACCCAACAATATATATACTGGTTTCTAAACTCCAAACCTCATAATTCCTTCTAGAATAGGGTCCAGTATCACACTGAACACTATATCACTCAGAAAAGATAGTTTTAACTTTTCAATGCTTTTTGGAAACTCGTATTATTGTAAATAAATACTTAAACATGGTTTGTTAAATTCCAAAGAGTTTTTGTGTAACACGACTCATTAATAACATACAAGCATAATGCAAGTAAGAAATCAAGATGAAACATCTTGAAACTTTCTTACGTTTGGAAGACTATTCAGTTGAAACCGAGACTTTTATCTGCCACAAATTTTGAAATTTCGACTTCGACACAGTGAACTGGTTTCTTTTGTAGATTTTATACTGTTTAGTTAAAAAGGGTGCTATTTAAAAGATAAACTTATTCAAAACACAATCTGGGGAACAATTGAACAATTAATAATAAAGTAATTAGTTTATATTAGTAAATTAGTAATAGCAATGTCTGTGGCACCATGACAATGTAGACATCAATAAAGTTTAAAACCTGTTTCGAAACAGTTGTCTTTCAGCTAAGTAGATTTAGAGAATAAGTATCTCTCAAGTAAACATACAGTATGTTCTCTTCTTTCTCTACAATACATCTGTGGTTATAACACATGTACTACACACATACTAAATAGAGGTTATGTTGGAAAAACTTTCATCCTTTAATATGTTACATTAGAGGAGTCAGGCGGATCAGATGGCTCCTTATGGAGCAGTAATGGCACCGATGAGGAGAACTGAAGACAGAGGACTGTGTGTAAAGTGCTGCGCAAAGCACTGAACAGAAATTTGAACATTGACACCAATGTAAAGACACTATATAAATTACATTTCTGCTTATTATTAGGGAGGAGAGGAGGCAGGTAGCTCATGCCACTTAATTAATCAGAGAGAGTCGCAGAGGACCGGCACCGCTCCCCACCACTACCATCTGCCAACACACTCATTTAGAATTAAAATATTTACACCGTGGGGGACATAGTCACTTTATATCTCCTGTCTTGTATGGTAATAAGCAGTGAGACTCAGCTTCCACCTCTAGACTTGTCTGCAGGACGAATTTCAACACTGCAAAGCAAAAGTGTCTCTTCACTCTTCATCAGTATACCTTTTACACACACACACACACACACACACACACACACACACACACACACACACACACACACACACACACACACACACACACACACACACACACACACACACACACACACACACACACATAATTACCTCACCAATTTTGCATTATACAGAAACAATGAAGCACAATATATATGACAAACATGTATCATCACAGCTGATGGCAGAGACACCATTATTAGACACCATAATCATAATTGGATTGTTTATTGTCACATGATCACATGACACATTTATTTCCATGTGATTGATTTTATATATATATATATATATTCCACCTTTTGAATTAAATATAAATATACATATTTTCTATACTGTACATATCAATGTTATTAATGATAAACCTGATATTCTGGGTCCTATAATTATATCTGGATGGCAGCTGTTAGATAGATTAAGTTCTTGTATTAAGTAGACTGTACTCGGTACCAAAATAACACCTCAAAAATCAGCTCACATATGTTACCACATTTGGTTTCATATTTGACATCTTTATGTTCAGTGGCAACAGCATTTTAAAGATTTCTCATAAAATATATGCAGTTAAAATATAGAACAAAGTATAAAACTATTAAAATGCTCGAAAATGAATAAAACTATAGCATATAAGTGAAACTAAAAAGATAAGAGAAACGACATAATCATTAAAAAAGAAAAGAAAAGTGCAAATAGTGCTAATAGGGATAGTTTCTGCTCTGAGCTTTCAACAGTGTTACTTTGTTTTACATTTTCTTTTATAACTCTAGTATAACTGATCATTTATGACACCAGCTCATTTCAGGTCATTTGTCACACCGCAGTGTAAATAATGATTTGAATTTGAAGTGCAAAGAAACAATTAGGCAAGTTGTAGTGTAAGCTGTCACTAATGTGTTGCTGCATAACAGAGACTTCGACACGAAGTGAAACAAAATAGCATTTGTGACACTTCATCTGTCTCCGATAAATTAGACCACGATTGGAGCAGAAACCAGAAATCAGTGAAGCGGCTGTTCCTATTATCGCCCTGTCCTACATGGGAGGAGTGAAGATGTCTAATTTTCCAGAGTCTACAGGCAGCCGGTCTCACCACAGTCGGTGTTGATGATGTTGGATTTTGCTTTGGAAGATCTTAAGATTTTTAACAAGGCGATAATGGAGCACAGCGCTAATGGTTATAGTAGAGATTATTACAGAAATTGCTCAAGGGCTATGAGACACACCTGGGAAATACACCGTTTTAGATTTATAAAAGCCGCATGAACATAATTCTCAGTTTTTTATTGGTCAATATGTGTTGATTCATTTTTTAGCCAGAGTTCTTACAGTAGTTCTGGTAGCAAATTAGAGATTGAGCCTAATTCTAATAATGTTTTCTATACTAACAACTTTAGTTCAGATCTATCTCATTCAATTATTTATGTCACGCTACTTTAATAAAACGAAGTGTTTTCTTTTCATTACACATCTCCTCTTCTCGTGTGACCTTGCAGGAAGAGGTGCAAAAGAAAAAGAGCAGAATCACACAGAATATATAAATATATTAAAGGGTTGAAACAAGCTCTTTTTATTTATTTATTTTTAAACTGTCTTTAAAGATTCCTTTAATTTTTCATCTGAAAATAGTTTAGAAGGAAAAGGGGGATCCTACTGGGAGCTGCTAACCCGAGTGTATGAAGAGGAAGATAAAAACCAATGCAGAGCGATCTGTGTTCATTAAAGTCACAATACAAGACAACAGGGACATGAAGATACTGTAAGTGATGGAACAATCTGAGATATTTTATTTTATGGGTATCTCATGTTTGGAGGTGATTCCTTTCGATTTGGTATTTAATAATCTTTGTTTTGTTTTGGATTTCACACACACACACACACACACACACACACACACACACACACACACACACACACACACACACACACACACACACACACACACACACACACACAGAAGTTGCTGTGTTATTTACTGTGTATACAGTAACACAACAGAAAGAAATGCTGGAAATTCCTTGAAGATGACAGAAAAGTAGAACTGAGAAAAGCCATGTTGAAAGGTTCACCCGAACTCACCCGAAGCTGTTTTTCATCTTCCTCAAGAACTGAGAGTTGTATATTGAGCTGTTTATGTAGAGAATAAGACAGGGATGTGCTGGTATAGGAAAAGCATCAACAGCAGAGTATTGTGATGCAGTCTGCCATAAGAAGCATAACTGTTACCACCAAAAGATGATTTTCTTTCTTTATTACCCTTATACCACAGCAATTTTTTTATTTATAATTATTTTTTATTGGGTAAAGAACCACAGACCTCATACATTTGACCTGTTTGCATTTTCATTCTCGCCATTATTACAAAGCAAATGTTCATAAAAAAAGCAGCTTGCAATAACAATGTAATAACAGTAACGTAATGTAATGCAGTAACAATAAGAAAATATTAGAGTGAGTGCATTAAAATAAATCAGTGATTTGCTTTACAGCAGGCAGTAATGTCAGAGATGCTGTTATAGAAAACTAATCAACAGCTTCTGACCTGTTCTATGACCATTGATACCACTGTTGTGGTTGGTATCACCATTGTAGTGTTGAATTAATTCTGGCTTAATCTGGATCTGTACTGTGAATAATGAACACAAGACTCTGTACTGTACACTAAACTCTGATCTGAAGTTCATGATTTACTTACAGATGATCACTGACTCCATCACAATCCCCATTAAGCTCCTGTCAGTTAGGAATATAACAGCATCTGGCCTGGTTTTGCCTGAGTAAATGTGTTTTGCGTGGAATCGGTACAACAGGAGCAGCATCTTGTCAAGGCTGGGAATTTCAGTGTGATGATGTTGAATTGTGCCGGGTTAATTCATGTGTTGTGTTAATTCAGTAGGATGTGACTAACAGAGGCTGGAGAGAGCAGCTGGGCAGCCATATGCAGGCGCTGAGACGGTGAAGGCTGCCTATTCAGTGCATTCTCTGCATCTGTCACCTCAAAAGAACATGAGGAAGCAGGGCAAGGGCTTGTCATGATTGCAATTCCAGAAGAATCCACTTGTTAAGCTTTATGTGCATTTGCCCAAACTGCTCTGAATTCTGTTGTTATCTAGGTTAACTCTAATTCTGATTCAAAAATGTATCTGACTCCACTTGTGTTTTCTGACACAATAAAATCTTAAAAACAGAGCAGTGTAAGCTTCGTGGGTCTTTGGTAAGATGAATTATTTTTATATTTTCAACTTCACAAAATAAATGAAATAAAGAATTTCCCAATGAGAGAAATTCTGCTTATAAATGAACTATACTATAAATAATCCTGTTTGTAAATGCAAATAAAAATGGACAAAAGAAATATAGTGACATACGGCTAAGTATGGTGACCCATGCTCAGAATTTGTTCTCTGCGTTTAAGCCATCCAAAGTGCACACACACAACAGTGAACACACACACACACCGTGAACACTCACCTGCAGCAGTGGGCAGCCATTTATGCTGCGGCGTCCGGGGAGCAGTTGGGGGGGGGGGGGGGTTTCGGGGCCTTGCTCAAGGGCACCTCAGTCGTGGTATTGCCGGCCCGAGACTCAAACCCACAACCTTCGGGTTACAAGTCAGACTCTCTAACCATTAGGCCACGACTAGATAAAATATGTTATACAATCACTGGCAAACTGATGTGTACTGTAACACCACCCCATTGTTATTTTCCAATAACAGCCAGTATAACAGTGTTTTATTCCTTAGTTAACTTTTTACAAGCTGCTTGATTTAAAACAGCTGTGAAACCACATCACTTGTGTGGTTACTGAATTAAAGCTAATACTGCAGGAAAATTGCATTAATTGTTTTTTTGCACGACTTTTCTATTAAATTTTATATATTCTTTCTATTGCACTTTTAAATTTGTAAATTTATCATTAATGAGCAAGCCAGAGTTGACCTGGCATGGAAATACTCCCTGGGACGATTATGAGAAAAAACCTTCAGAGGAATTCTTAAAAAGGATTCGTAAGGAACCATCCTTACCAGAGTGACTCTGGAGGGTGAGATTCTATATCATTACCTTCTGTAACTGTGTGCTACTGTATAAAAACATACTAATTGTGTGTAAAGTTGCAAAATGCTGTAGGCATCCCAGGTCCTTAGGCTATCCATGGTAGAACATCTACAGACATCGTTATGGATACTATATTCAGCATCCACTGTAATCTCATGGGGATCTTTACACTTTCCATATGGAGTCATACTTAGCAGCAGCAAATGATTTTTAGAAAACTCCAAACAGAAGTGAGACATTAAGATGAATCTGCCAGGTCTAGAGAGCAGAAGAATTTCAGATGACTGGTAACTCGAGAGCAATATGTGTAGTGAAAGAGAGACAGAGAGGGTGGGGGGGATGGGGGGGGGAGACTGGGCTTGAGTTAAAGGGAGATGCTTGTGTTAAAAAAGAAGGTTTTTCTAATTTGAATCAGCAATTCTTACAAGTTGTTCTGTTTTTAACTGCTATTGGTATTTGTTTTTAGGCACCACACATTGCTCACCACAGATCCGGCTCATCATGATACTTGAAAGGCGTTTGTTTCTGTTCTAACATACCTGACAGCCGCTTCATCAAATCACTGCAATCTCTCGATTCACTTCAGTTCTCCTGAACTGTGTTTGAAACTTTCAGTTTTTCCACAAATTTCAGCTCTGCTGCTAATCTCCTACTTGTTGTACCAGCCCTGAAATGGAGTCGTGTTTGCCCGGTGCACTTCATCACTCCCCATCTGTGAGGGTTCTTGGCATGAACATGGAGTCACACAGTCGTTAGTGCTATTGCAGCATCGTTAGCAATGCCGCTGATGACTGCTTCTGAGCTTTATTTAATGTAACCATGGACCATCCACTTAAAACAGCCAGATGGTGCTGAGAGCATTTTTGCTCTCCTTTACAGAGACACTAAGACTGACTTGGCAGTCAATGCACATAGGTGTCAGGTTAGAAAAAGGAAGTAACTAACTACCATGTTTGCTTATTTGAAAACGCTTCAACCCGGATATGTATGTTGATTGGGTGTATATCTGTCCAGTATACAGAGACAGCCAACTGTACTCTTTTCTCTAAATGTGTCATGAGGCTGTGACTTAATTACACCTGTATATACAGTAAGTGTGTCACTTCTCTGTGTCCATTTGGAAAAAAAAAAACATCAGCAGTAGGATTTGTCCACACTTGCTGAAGATGGTGAAAATCTTTTTTTTTGTCATGTAAGACACAAGCAGAAGCATTTTTCTACATGGATCTACCCTAACTGTTAGCAGTGTTTGTGTATGAATATGGCCTGTAACATTTGCTATAATGCCTTTTTCCATTTACACTGAAAAACAGCAGTATTTGGGGCTCCAGGGTGTTACAATAAAAACAGTTCCTCCTATTGTTCAGAGATCGTGAGGTTGAATCTTGAATCATAGTGTTGTTGTTGATGATATATTTCATAAAGTCCATAATTTCTGACTACTTGACATGGCGATTTATATAAGCCAATTCAGTATTGGAGAAAGAATGAAGGATACAAAAATATTTGTTCACTGGTTGAGATGAATGGTACTCTCTCTCTCTCTCTCTCTCTCTCTCTCTCTCTCTCTCTCTCTCTCTCTCTCTCTCTCTCTCTCCTTGTCAATCACAGTGACACTAGGGTGTCTCTCAGCTCAAGTATGTGGAAAAAAATAGATTGTGCTTTCCTCTGAGTGTGTTACATTGCCCTGTGATGCAGCAGGAGCTTGAAAAAGACTTGGTTGGCTGGTGCCTTATTTGTCCAGGAGCTAATTCTTGCAGTCCCTTCCCTGTTTGGTAGCTATCGTATTAAAGGGGTAAGTTGGCTGGTGAGTGCAAATTGGCAGGTGAACAAATTAGGCTAAAAATTGGGCGGTTTAATTCGAATTTTTTCTTCATGTACTTAAGTTTACAGTGCTTTATTTTTTAACACAGTAAAAAAAGAAACACACACACACTTTACCCGATCAATTGTAGAACTGTTTTGTTTCAGTGAAATGGTACAGAACTTGCTGATGATATGGTCAAACAAGCAAACGGTTTCATATAGGAACTATAAAGTCTGTAGTAATCTGTAGAAAGAGCAAACCGTCCCTTATTATAATCATCCTATATTTTTTGTAGTTCTGATCTCACAGATTCATGAGCATGTTTAATCTAAACTGAAGAAAAAGGTCATCTGTAAGTACGCCATAAGATAATGCTAAATTAAAAGTCTGTGCTATTTCAGCAGCTGGAGAAGGCTCACAAAAGTCTCATTTATCATTAATATGTCCTGGATGAACCATACACATGAACATATTAAAAGTTCAGAATTGTGGTTACTAATGGATGTGCGATGAATGTTGTTTGAGTGGAGCATCATTAAAGCTAAGACATTACTTGAGAAACTGGGTCTCTGAACATGGAGAAAAAAATGGTATTGGGAAGAAGCTCTCAGCTCTCAATTATGTGCAAAAGAGACAGAAAATATCTGACAACAGTTATCATAGCTGCGCTCATGTGGAAGGGTGGATTTTTGATTTATTCTGATTTATTTTCCAGAACAGTAGCTCTGACAGCAGTTCTGATCTCAAATCACAAGTTTCTATTAATGGAAATTTTCTAATACATTATTGACTCTTTAGTAATAATGTACACAGGGACTTGTCTGGAGGATCTATGGAAGGATGTCAGGGCTTTGTACAGGTAAAGCTCTATCCAAAGTTTTCCTGACAACAGGGAGGAGTTCACACTTTGCAGGTTCTCTGTAACGTGACAAGCTGTTGTTTTTTGTTGTTCTCTGTTGAGAGAGAACACGGAGGGAGTAAACAGTTGTTGTATGGCTGTGATTGTGGTTGTTATGGCATAAATGATAAGAAGCAACTCATTTCATGGACACAACAATACGTGTTAAAAAGTAATGGATAAAATTTCATTTATAGATATGTTCAAATTGTT
This sequence comes from Tachysurus fulvidraco, assembly GCF_022655615.1. Taxonomy (NCBI): domain Eukaryota; kingdom Metazoa; phylum Chordata; class Actinopteri; order Siluriformes; family Bagridae; genus Tachysurus; species Tachysurus fulvidraco. Next base: position 30,602,607 of record NC_062519.1, read on the forward strand.
ATAAATGTCAGATTTTGCAGGATGGGAGAAACAAAATACATATGCTGTGATAGGAAAAAGAATCAACTTCAGTGTGATAACAGTGACTCAGTTTCATGTCAAGCTGCATTGCACTTGCTGTAAATTTAGAGCTGAGCAATAAAACCAGGCTGGAGTCAGACATGCCCTACTGAACAGTTATTGAACAAACTTGTGGTGTAGAGTTCGGTGGAAACTCTTTTATGTAGAGTATTTGTGTGACTTGGAGTGTTGCATATATTGATCCACAGAGAACAAAAATCTTTATGTTAAATTCTATAACACACTCTTTTTACCTTTTGCTTAAGTAGCATTTGTACAATGATCGGTTTTATGATATATAATACATTTTATAATATATTCAACAAAATGGCTAGATTGGCAAGAAAAGAAGTTCATTGGGCGAACCCAAAGCCTGGGCTGTATGAGGTCATACCGGACCTATATTTCCAAAGCAACTACCCTATATTCACACTAGAAAGTAACAGGTGACTGTTCATTTCCTATGTACATGTCTGACACAGCACTGCCATTTCAGCAAAAGTGAAGGAACTTAAATGGAGATTTTTTTATTCTATGCAAATTAGCTATGACACCATAAAGCTACAAATCCAAATGATTGGTTTGAATTATTCCTCACACCAGTCCTGTGGCACATGTGATTCAGCTCACCACTCACAACTTTAGATCCTAACTGCAATAAGTTCAGATTTATCCATAAAACGTTGATTGGATAAGTCTGATCTAGCTCAGTGTTTTGCCTCTACTCTACAGTAAAAAGAAAAGTTTACACATGTACATTATAATTCTTAAATTATATATAATTACAATAAACAGAATTCCAATAAGTCCTCATCTGGAATTATAATGAAAACTCATTTTGCATTTAACCTAGAAATTTAACCCAGATGTTCATGAGATTATATCTCACCAATGTTAATCGAGGATAACATTAAAAACATTCTCTCATACAGAACTGGACATGAGCTTGAATCTCTGAATGCCTTTGTCAGATTGACACCAGTTTTCACTTATTCAAGATCAAATCACAATGCCTTAATATGTTGATGGTGAACGCATTGGTCTAATGATCAGAGGGTTATGAGTTCAAATTTTGGCACTGCTAAGCTGCAGCTGTTAGGCCCTTGAACGAGATCGCTTTATCCCTATGGATAAACGGGTCAACAAAATGAGGTCAGTGTAAATGTTGTTGAGTCTAATTTGCCCAAGGAGTGAATGATTGTGGAAACTGGCATCGAATCCAGAGGGGTTCCAATACAAATCTCTTGCCCAGAGATCGTGGGACTGCCTCCAACGTAACCCTGACCAGCAAAAATCACTTACTGAAGATGATTAATGAGTGAAGTGATTTACTCTCCACTATGTCCTCTACATATAGGTTAAAGAAAACATTTCTGTTCAGTCCACCAAACAGAATGAATTTGTTTGCATGAAAAGGAACCTGTGATGAAGATACATGTGTGAAAACAGCCATAGATTAAGCTTACTAACTGAGACATTTCCTGAGCCAAATGTGATCTACTGTGTGTATGTACTGTTAGGGAAACAGAGAAAAAGAGAAACAGAGAGAGAGAGAGAGAGAGAGAGAGAGAGAGAGAGAGAGAGAGAGAGAGAGAGAGAGAGAGAGAGAGAGAGAGAGAGAGAGAAATCTCAAGTGTCCAAAATGGTATACAGATCAGCAAGGTTCATTGATCGTGCCCCACCGGTGATAATGAGTTTGGTGTTCCGTCTCCAGATTTCTACACAGGACCCGATCATGCTCATCCGTTTCCTGTTCTCATGGCTAGCCTGCTGCCAGCCTCTAATTAATCTAGAACAACACCATTGATTTCTCATTCGGCACAATTGCCAGGTGCTCTTTGAGACGTCTGCTAAAGGATCGACATCTCTTTCCTCTTCACATCCTCTCCTCCTCCCATGGGCTTAGCATTTCTCAGGGCAATGGAATGGTGCCTGACTAAGTGTTTTGCTATATGTCATTTTTAAAAGCAGTCATTGAGAAAAAAAGGGCTAATAATGATGTGGAAGTGCTAGCTACAGGTTTAGTTTGCAGGGAGATCAGTGCACTCACTGTACAGTACTGTACTTTCTGTCGAATGCCTCCACTTCCTTTAAATGGCTTTCACTAAGCTTATTCTGTTTTATCGTAAACGCAAGCAGTAGTCTCAATGGGCTTTGTCGTTATTAAATTATCTACAGTCCTGATGTGCAGTAATTTTGGAAGAAATGTAATAGTAAATTAGTTGTATGGATAATTTGTGTTTTCTGCTAATAATGTGCTTTCCTTTTTTTTCAGAGAAATTGTGGTTCAATTCTAACGTTCAGTACTTGTATATGTCATTATGTCATTTGCACTATTCAGGCTACATGCAAAATTAAACTTGTACAAATACTTTTCCCTACTTATGCCTTGTATGTTGTCTTTGTACTTCATTCAAGCTTTAGAATCATGCTACTGAAGCATAACGATTTAATATTTTCTACATATACTCTGTATTCTGAAAACGTAAGACTAAGGATGTAGCCAACACCAACAATGTCAAGTTCAAGACCAGAATTAGCAAGGATCGTATGGGAGTAAAGACTGTGTCAAGATCAAGACCTAAAAGAGTCATATCCATTTTCAGGCAAAGCCTTTACTTCATTTTAAAAAACACAAGATTCGGTTTGCTGATTTTCTTCTTGTGGATGATGTAGTTTCTTGTATTCACTGACATTCATAGTCATCCATCCATAAAGAAGAGACACAAGGTGAAAAATCATAAAATGGGTTGTATTCATGCTTCTTTTTACAGTGACTGTAGTCAGCATACAGTGAAGGTATCAGGTTGCCTTTTCCAGAACATGGCCTCTCCTGGGCCATCTATAAATCAGTGTATAGTCCGAGCGATGTTACCTCTCGTCCCACATGACCCCGTATATCATAATCAGAGGAAGTGGCTCTAAAACTAGCTCTATCCATAGGGACTGGTTTTCTCCTGCACAAGCTTGGATGGAGACTCTATTTCAGGCACAAATTATTTCCTGCAGCCTCAGGCCATTGTGAGGGCATGACATTTTATTCTCACATTTGCCCCTAGGGTAGAAACAATCAACAGATATTTGGTACTGGAGAGCTTGGACCAAAATAGAAAAGCAGCAGGGGCTTAACAGTTGAGATTGTGTGTAAAAAGGTTGTGAGTTCAAATCCCAGGCTGGGTTGGACTGCCAGAGAAGCAAGTTAAGGTTCACAAGCAGGGAGCGTGATCTGAGTGATCTGTGGAGGAATTGGGATCTTTTCCATATTACTAGGTTATAGGTGTTGATAAAAGAACATTCATGTATAACCATTTAAAACAATTTTTTAAATAAATGATCCCGATTTTTATGACATAATTTGTTATGCAAGCAAACAAATATTTTTTTAAATTGCAGATACAAAGATATTTATAAAACCAAGTAAAAGAATATCTGAGAATATAATAATAATAATAATAATAATAATAATAATAATAATAATAATAATAATAATAATAATAATCACAATCATAATCATAATAAAAACTAACTACAATAGTTTTTTTGTTAAAAACAATAGTTTTATTTGGTAATTTTTAATATAAATATGTTTCTGTTGTTAATAATATTATTCATGAATCTGATGTTTAATTATTTTTTTTTTAAATATTGCAGAATTCTTGACATGCACAATATACACTGTTTATGTCTTTTGCATTAAGCACTGTATTTCAATATTCCCTGTTCACACTGATGTCTAATTGCTACATTCATGAGATGAATCAAATTCCACTACAAGTAAGATTTAGCATGTTGGGAAAGTAGATTTTGCGATAAAAAAAATATATTTGTTATAGTTTATTCACAAATCAAGTCAGATGTCACAGTACTGAAAAAATATCATTGTTACAGTTTTCTCAATGCTTGAAAATTGAAAAAGACAGAACAGACAGTGCAAAAAATGACCTATAACTAAGTGATATCTAGTTGTACCATATCTACTCTTACAAGTGATATATGTTATTACTTATTATAAGCTTACAATAAACCAAATATAGGAACATTAAACCTATTTCTTTCTTAATCATTTAGCAGATACTTTTGCTTTTATCTAGGAATAAATTCTTAAAATTAGCAAATAAATCTTCCAGTAGAACAATAGCCAAGTCATTTAATTTATAGATCAGTATAGTACAATGCTTTCTTATTTCTGGATGCCCTGTACATATAACCCAAAGTGTCTTTTAGGTCATAGACTATTCTGACCTTTCCTCGAAGAAAACAGGCTGTTTTAACCCCGGCTAAATTTCTCAGGTATTCTGTATATCACTGTTGTATTGCAGTAATTAATTAAACTCTGTGAGTAAATACCAAATCCTGCATGATTGCTCTTACTGGTTTAGTCATGGCACTCATTATGGGTTGCCACAAAAAAGCCAAGCATCATACTCAGGTTTTGATTTGAATTTGATTAGAAAATATACAGTATTACTTTTGAAATGCTTGGAAAAACTCTGGAAATTTAGTAAGGAATAAAACACGTGGGGTCATTCTGTTATAGGAAAATAATCAGTTAGGGTGGTGCAACGCTCCCAAAGTGTCCCAGTGTGCTGTCTATGTTTTTATTACCTAAAAAATAAAATGTTGTATTATTCATTATCTTGAAGTTCATTATTAAGTTTATTATATTATTATGTTTTTTATTGTGGTGATGTTTTTTCTAATCTTCAGCTGTCCAGATGCATTAAGCCTGCGCTCGCTGTAGCATCAGATTTGTGTTCTTGAATGATAGGAATAAAACCCTGCTGCTCTTGAAGCCTATCCACCCCAAGCTTTTACACACTGTGCATTCTGACACGCTCTTCTGCTCACCAGGATTGTAAAAGTGTTTTATTTAAGTTATTTTAACCTTCCTGACACCTTGAACCACCTTTCCATCAACAAGACATTTCTTCAAGCAGAACTTCAGCTCACTGGATGCTTTGTTGTTTTATGCACCATTCTGTTGTAGAGACTGTTGTGCATGAAAATTTCAGGAGGTCAGTTTATTTCTAAAAAAATCCAACTCACCTTTCAGGGCACCAAGTACTGCAAGAAGCTTGTATGATTTTATGCTCTGCTGTATGATTAGCAAATGGATAATTGCAAAAAATTGCTGATGTTCCTGATAAACAGTCTGTTTAATGCAGATTTGAGTGTAGAACAGAACATGTGCGTGTTAATCAAGTTACACACAGTGAGGCTAATCACAACGGACACATGAAGCACTGATCAGGGAGCAGTACAGAGGTGAACGTTGGAACAGGAAGTGTTAATGACAGCATCATAAATCAAAAGTGACATGCTGTTGTTTTTCTGCATGTAAAAGGTTAAAAAACATCTTTTAATGACATCTAGGGACTGTGTGTGTGTGTGTGTGTGTGTGTGTGTGTGTGTGTGTGTGTGTGTGTGTGTGTGTGTGTGTGTGTGTGTGTGTGTGTGTGTGTGTGTGTGTGTGCACTCTGGGGTTAAGACTGAAGGATACATGTTGCCAGTGGGCCACACAAATATAATGCTATCAGGTCATATTACCCTTAAACAATCACTAAGAGCACCGGACAAAAGTAACACTACAAATTACAATCCTACAGCTTTACTACCCACAATCCACCAGCCATATTCTCATTTATTTATCTGTATCTAATCAATAATCTAAGCACACTTTATTTTAGAAATCAAAATGAAAAGTTATAGACCCAGGGCTGACAATCATCCATAAACGAATGCTTAACAAATACCTGCAGACTAATGCTTTCAATCTGGCCAGGTTTTTATCTAATTTAGCCAAGATGAGCATAAAAAATAACAAAATTAAAGTGAATAAAGCACCAAAGCATTGTAAGCAAAAAAACATCTTTTATAACAGAGACCTGAAGCCTGAAAAAGTCTGAGATTTTAGAATCATTATTGAGCACAGCAGTAATAGAGTTTGAACACCTCACCCTGCCCAGTGAGATGGACAATGACGGCGAAACACAACCGAACGCATCTCTGATGCTTCTGTAATGGACGATAAACACAACGGAAACATTAATATACTCCTGACACGGACAATTTGCTGCTGAAGCCGAACACTTCGGGAAAAGAGAAGCTCCCTGAACTGTTCGTGCTGATGGATATGTGAACAGGCAGCTTCGTCACTAACACCTCATACTCCATTTAACCCTCCTGTCTGGTTCACTGCGGAGCAATATAGCTTTCATAGGGTTCCATTTATTTAACCAACTCCTTTGTGATAAAAATAAAATTGCAAGTTTATATTGATATAATTTCTATAGTAAAAACTTACACATGGCTCAAGTGAAAAAAAATGCTTATATATTTAGGTTGACATTTTCAGTGAGGAGGCGTTTATTTCACACATATGGAAGAAATCCCGGGTGTCAGAACTCAATATGGCAATATGACAATTCTCAAACAATATGAGGTAAAGATGTAGAGGTGAGTTTTATAACACAGGACAAGAGACAAAAAAAAAGGCTGGTGAGAGAATGACTAAATTACATGATGTAAGATTTATGTGGCATGACTTAAGAAATAAAAACTTCACTGAACCTCAATGTTGTTCAGTGTCTCAAACAGATTGCAGCGTAGATTCACACTGGCTCTTGACGTAGCGCCATTTGTTACTATTAAATAAGGATCACAATTTGCTCTATTCGGTACTTTTGTCTAGATTAAGAAAACCACTCCTTCAGCTCAGATTTCCTTTTCAGTCAAATCAGACAAAGAAAAACAACATGAATATGGCATCCATGCTTTTCCCATGATCTTTCCATAAACTGACCCATGGCCTTTACATCACACGCCCTATTTTCTCTTGTCTGTTATAAAAATAAAACATGAAATGACATCACAGCAATCTTGGAGATCACATGACATTCGTTAACTCAGTGTGTTTGAAAGGTTGATAGTCTGTAGCTTTAGGCTTATAGGTAACGGAGCAAAGGTTACAAAATCATAATGTATTTTAATAACAATAATAATAACAATCTATTTTACATGCAAATAAAATCATTGTTCATTTACATAAGGTAAGATTCATGTCTTTTTTACCGTTGGAAAAATCAGTTTCAGTCATAGTCAAACCAAAACCTAGCTCTAAGTTCATCAGTACAAGAGCACAAGCTATGAATAATGCTAACATGGCCCAGAGCCTCTTTCACACTCCACTGCTTCCACTGCGACTCGCCTGTCGGTACGTGTTTATGAGTCTGATGGCATCTCAGTTGCTGATGGTCTAAAAACACAACAATAAAGGAATGAAATAAACATCCTAATATCCTAAATTCCTTCCCAATTCTGTCTCAGGATTAGCCGAAATTGAACAGTTGGACTTTTTTTTACTATATGTCAAGGCTTTATTGAATTTGCTATGGCCTTGATAAGAAGCTGATATAAAACTGATGAGTTGAAAGTGTTAGATCGGAGAAAACATTCAGCTCTGTACTGGGTAAGGGTGGACAAACAGGTCTGCCGATTATCTGCCTGATGAAAAATCATGCAACAGAATGTTTATAGCATTTCGCCAAAATTTTCCAAAAATGCACCCAAATAAAAATGATTCAAATTCTAATTATATTCAAAATATACACTGAACACACTTTAAATAATTTTCTTGCAAACAGACAAATTTATGCACTTATTATGACAATATTATACAAATATAATAATCTTAATTAAAGCAATTATTATCATGTCTTGATAATATCTGAACTTTTTTATAAATACATTACGGTAGAAATTCTTTTCCTTTTAGTTTAATTTCACAAATTCAATTACACTTAAACAACGATATATATATTTAATTTTTTTGTAAAATGATACCTTCCTTTTTTTCTTTCTAAAAAGTGACTATTGTGTAAATTAGAAGCTACTTATTTTGGGACATTTAGCATGTCTTGCTTTGTTCTTGCATTCATTTTATTGTACAGTAGCGAAAGAACCCTACTATAACCCTTATAGTTAATCATTAAAGAATTACATCATAGATTTTTTTTTTATCCATTTATAGTTACAATATAAATGCTGTGATACCTCTTTAATATTCCTCTTCTTACTTATGACTATAAAAAGTCATTCCCTGACACTAAAGTCTCCTGCCAACAATAACATCAATAATTACAAATTATTTGCTTCATGTCACAAACATTATTGCATTTAGTGGCCTAAAACACATAAAGGACATATTGTGATCAGAGAATCTGAGCCAATAACCACTGTTTCAGGATTTTTACTTACTACGTAAATATTTCAATAGACGTGAGGAGTCTCTCACGTCTCACCCAGAAAAGGTCTTGATGCAGTTCCTACTATCTCTAAAACTGTTCATTTTGGCAGTAGCATGCATTAAAAAATTTTTAGAAACTTGTAGATGCATGTTAAACATAGCATAAAAGTGCTTTTGTGTGATGAATATTGGCTCATGGTGGATTATCAGCGCGATATTTTTACTTTTTCCTTTGTTTTTCTTTGTTTGTTCTTATTGTGAAGCAGCATAACAGCATGCTGGGGACAAACATAGCACTCGATATTGACTTGCCACCGAACACTGAGCATGCTGGGACTGCATTTAAAGCCACAAGGAACATTTTCGCAACACAAAAGTTTTCTATAGAGGTAGAGGAAAAGGGTGAAAGAACAGTTCCTGCTTAAAATTCAGGGAGTGATGGAGAGAGAGCGAGAGACAACGTTCTAAACTCACAAAGCAGCAGTAAGACTGAGGAGCTTTTTAGTACATGCCCTGTGGGTAATGGAGTAAAGTCAGTGTGTCTTTGGAATACTGTAGAAGGGGATTGTTTTTGTATTTTTGTTCTTTTAATTTGCCAATAAGTTTATCCGACACCAGTTGTATAATTGGGTGTGTATAATTGTATGTGCATGTCTCTCTCCCCTTTTTAATGCCTGTCTGTCTTAGAAATGTCAACATGGCCATCGTGCCTGTAAGTCTTAGTAAGAAAGGCCTTTCTGTGCCTTTCATTCCTGGATAGTGGCATGACTTGTATGTATTATATGTCTGCCTTTACCCTTTGTCATTCTTATTAAAGAAAGAAAGGTGTTGGTGCCTGTCGTTATTATAGAAGGAGGTGAGGCTTAGCCTAGGAAAGGCGGCATGGTCTCTGTGTCTGAGCTGCAGTGAAATGGTGTGGTCTTAAGTCCCAGTTAAGGAGCCTCAAAAAGATTGAGATTTCACTTTTTTTTTGTTTACATAATGTCCAGAATGAGATAAAAGTGCAGTAGAAATGTTCAAGAAATAATTAAGTTACATAATCCTCAATGATTACAGTTAATAACGGATCTGTGTGGTGTTAAAATAATCGTGAATCGTGAAGTTGTGTCTGTCTCAGTATGGCTCAAATGAATACGCATATCTATCAGCTGCATCTAATTGCACAAAAGCACGACCAACTAAAAAAAAACTTTCAAACTCACAGAGATGATGATTATATATGAGCCAAAAACAGCAGCAGTTGCTACTGGATACGTTTCTTTCTCATTACTGCGAAATGGATTGTAGCATTCTGCTCACAGCAGTGCTGTAGTTTGATTCTATTTCATTAGAGAAGCAGCAATAGTGTATGCAGCATTGCAGTCACTTCATTTGCAAATCATTTATAATAATAATAATAATAATAATAATAATAATAATAATAATAATAATAATAATAATAATAATAATAATAAAGTGTACTTTTTTAAGCTTTGATTGTGGTCCAGTGTTGCTTTGCTCCTGTCTCTCGAAGCAGATTTGTTCAGTTCACTGAAATGTTTGAGGCCAAACAATTAACCCCATCTGAATTGAGCCATGCTTTCATTTGTGCACTGTGTAAGAAATGCACAGCTAAATTAACTGAAAGCGATCGTTTTTCATTAACTATCTGAGTGAACTCGACAAATCAGGTTTGTGTAGTCTGAGAGAAACATATAGGTTTATCTTAAACAGTAATAGCAATAATCTAATTTACTGTCTAATGTGCATACCTAGTTAAAACTTTTGCTAATAAATGTTTACAAATTCTCAAATCTGAGAAGACACTATTTTCTGCCGGAATTTTTTTAAGGTTAGTATGATTGCTCTAATATGTTAGCAATTCTTGCATTGCAGATGGTTTGTGATTTAAAAATCTTACAGTTGTGAAAGACATTTTTAAAACATGTCAGAACCTATACAGTATAACCAAAGGTAGGCTGAAATCTGAGCATGTCCTTCTTTACCTGCTGTAACAACCTCCACTCTTCTGGGAAGCCTTTCCACTAGATTTGGAAATGTGGCTGTGGAGATTTGGCCATTTAGCTACAAGACCATTTGTGACAGAATTCCAATTTATCCCAAAGCAGTAAAGTGGGGTTGAGGTCAGGGCTCTTTGCAGGGCATTTGAGTACTTCCATTCCAGTCTTGGCAAACCATGTCCTGGAAATTGCTTTGTCCACAGGGCCATTGTCATGATGGAAAAGGTTTGGGCAGCTTAGCTCCAGATCAGTGAAATCTTAAAGCTATAGCAACTTTCAACTTTGTGGAAACCGGCTGAAGAAAACCCACATATGAGTGTAATGGTAAGGTGTCCGCATACTTTTGGCCACAAATCACAATACATACTGTGTGTGTGTGTGTGTGTGTGTGTGTGTGTGTGTGTGTGTGTGTGTGTGTGCGCGTATATATATATATATATATATATATATATATATATATATATATATATATATATATATATATATATATATATATATATAATTTAAATAATAATTTGTGGATTATTAATAAGCTAATTTAATAAACAGATAATAAAATATCATACATATAATAAAAGTACATATATAGCACTCATTAAAATAACATTTATGGAAGAAATCTCCAGCAACTTTTATGGGACAGTTTTCAGGACATTTCTTGAACCGTGCTTCCTTACTTATTTTCTGTGCTTCTAAACTCCACCCTCTGACCAATCAGGGAATTAAAGGAAATGAGGACCGGAGAAATTGAGAACAATTGTATTTACCTGAGATGTTCTTGCTCAGCTGTCTTCTCCAAGTTTTAAAGTAAAACATTCATGGAGGAATCAATCAATTATCCAATTAGAGGCATGAATTAAGAGGTTTGTGAACGAAAGTAGCCATTATAACTCACTCCACGTGACACTCTCCCATAAATGTTTGCAGTCGCATGATCAAACATTTTAACATACGTGACACCATATGAGATATATAAGTCATAAGAACCAAAAATGTATAATGCTGTAATCTGGACAATATGCCAAGCAAGAAAATCCCATTTATCTGTTGCTCTGTAAGTTTGTTTTAGTTCTGACCTTCCAGCCTTCTTGAGTCCATAATTTGTGACTCACTGAAATATCAGTGTTCATCTGCTCCCTCCTTCATCAGCAGCCTGTGTGGCTCAAACACATCGCCCTTCCACTTCACCTCTTATCCAGCATGCTGCGTGAACGAGAGCGAGGGAGCTGTGATTGACGGCTCTAACAGTCTTTTCTGTCTCCTCTGCTTTATCATAAGAGCTTAATAGAGCCATCATTTCCTCTTTATATGGGCCAGACGTCTGGTCTAACGAGACCCCCTGTGTGAGGATGGCCTGTGTGCCTCAGACGCCACAACTTTTGCATCACATGACTGCACAGGTGAGTGCTTTTCCAGCTCTGTGGGAAATTTGAGGACAGGAAAACTTTCTTGAAAGCTTGAAGTTTTGATCCTGATGGGCAGAGATTACAGCTCTAGAGGGATTTCTTTTCATTTGACTGTTACTCATTATAATACAACATTTATGCCATTTGTCTTGATCCATTATAGATTTTACTTAGGAGTACTTGTTTTCAGTTGCAAGACTTGTGTCATATATCAAATCATTTGATTACTGATTATTTTCTTATTTCCTTTTAGACCACAATAATTTGACAAGAAGCACTATTATTAATATTTTAAAGAACAAAAAGAGTTAGAATTTAGGGTTAGATTTAATGTTATTGAATTTTGATGAAACAAACATGTTTCTAATTACTTGCATTAATGCAACTAATTAAACAGACATTCAACAAAGACATTGTGAAATGTTTTTCCTTTCACTGGATCTCTTCACCCAACATAAACACCTGACCTCACTAATTCTCCTGTGGCCAAAATGTACTGGAGAACCTTTCCAGAAGAATGAAGGTTATTATAAAGGGGGACTAAATCTGGAATGGTGCGATTGTTGGGGTGTACACATACTTTTGTCTAGTATACATATTTATTTATAAAGAGAAGCATGTTTCAGTTCAGGAAATGCATATCACGGAAAATGTCAAAATATGACCATATGAGAAATACTAGAACAAAAAATTGCAAAGCTGTTCAGTCAGTGCAGAGTATTTCAAAGGTAGTATTGGGAACATTTGGGAAATCGGGGAGCTATTTTTGTTCCAGCAATGTAGTATATACAAATTTAGCTGCCTTTCCTCACTGTTCTTACTTAGACACTACTCATTTGGCTTTCTAGGTCATTCATCCCAACAGATCGGGGTCAGTTTTAACAAAACCTTCGATACAAAATGAACACAAGAGCTTTCTTGGTTTTCCCACAACCGTGATAAGACACACTATCCCTTGACACATTGTCAGCTTTTCCAGTGTTATTCCTCACAGTTTAGGGCATTTTTGCATGATTGGGCCCATTAGCGTCAAAAATCCAAACACAGGCAGCGTTCCTGAGCTGGCGAGAGCAGAGAGGCACAAACAGCTGGGGTCTGATAGTGATGGCACAATTCACAGCTGTGAAATCAACCCAGCTGCTGTTTTACAAGATAGAGAGATGGAAAGAAGAAGAAGAAGAAGAAGAAGAAGAAGAAGAAGAAGAAGAAGAAGAAGAAGAAGAAGAAGAAGAAGCACACGTTTCATTTGTTTCTTTTCTCAAGGTTTCATCATCACAAAGACACCTCAGTGAAGATCTGTAAGAGTTTGAACATCTGTCTGCATGCATCACCCACTGGATTCCTTGGTGATTTGCTTCCAATCAGGCGTGCTGTCATGATAGCCTGCACCCACATGGTATATTAATAAACTCGAGATGGTGAACACTTCTTTAGCCATATGAGAAGAAACATACAAGTCTGTCATTCACAATGAAAAACAGGACTTCTTAATAAAATGTAGAAAATTGACATTTAAATGCAATAATGCAAGTTGCTAGTCATCTCTTTTAAAGACACAAAGCTTTTTTTGATTTCAGTGTTCCCAAGGCTTGGTGTGTGTCTTTTCAAATTTCAGGGTTACATTCTTCTTTGAAACATCCTTTAAGGGAACAGACTGAAAATCTCAGAAATTTTGATCTGCTTTTCATTTTTTTTGCGTATTTTAGCTGTATGAAAATAAAGCAAGGTCAATCAGACAAATGTGTGATGTATGACAGTATTTACCCCCTTTTGTACATTGTGTAGGGTTACGACCTGTAATCGAAATGGATTTCATTGGCATTTTTACTTTTATGTTTTACTTTTAGATTTTTATTGCCATTTTGTTTGATTTACAACATGTCTAACATATGACGGTGCAACATATTTCTATTATTGTCACACAAAAGATAAGTAAACAAAATGCTGGTATTTTCGAACAGCAATTTTCCCACAGATTTTCATTTGAATTGAGTTCACATCCCATTAGCCGATCATTCGAAACCATTCAAACACTTGGCTTTGACCACTCTACTATCGTTTTGGCAATATGCTTAGGGATGTTGTCCAGTTTGAAGGTCATGTTCTGCCCCTGCCTCAAGGCCTGCAGATGGGTTTTCATGGTGTTGGGAACATGCAGCTCCCACCATCATGCTTCACTATAGGATTGTATCCTCAGAGTAATAATCAGTTTTGTATTTTTGCCAAACATAGCCAGGGCTTAAAAGCTTTAAGAGCTGTACAAATGCTTTGGCTAACTTTGATAAATAATTTTTCTTTGATCATGCTAAACCTTAAGCAAATCAAATATAGCAAAATAAGCCTGCAATTTAGCAAAACAACGAGACTGTATGTATTTCTGTGTTTGTATTACACAATTGTGTTCATGTTCTCAGGCATGACTTTTATCTTTTATCCAGATTAGATTAGACTTTATACTCAGCTCAGCATAAAGCAGGACTTCTTTCTAACGTTACATGATAATGGTGTATTTATTTCTTTGTTTGACAAAAAATACACACAATACAGAATGAATTAAGATCAAATAGGTCTGTCACACTTGCCATGCACTAGACAGGTCATTTGAAAGGGGCCATGCAAAAATGGCTGACCTTTATTTTAAATCGTGGGGGTTGTATAGGGGGAAAAGGTTATCATTCTTTTAGTAAAGTTGTGGAAAGAAATTAACTGCATAAATGAAAAAAATGGCATTGACCCGCCACCAAATATACAAATTGAATGTGATCAATTTGATCTGATCAACAGGTTCTCATTATTGAGCCGATTTTACGTAATTGTATTACTCTCATTAGATACAAACATTTTTCACAGCTAAGTGACAACAACATTTCTTATGTAAATGCTCCTGCAACCAATAAATAAATTATTATCCAGTTTGATAAATAAAGCCCATTGGATGCAGAAAAGTGAGTAAGATCTGAAATAGACCTGGTTTTAAATTAGCCTATCCAGGCAGCTCTTATGGCCAATTTTCCTAGCGTCCTTCCTGTGGGACCGAGCCTCCAGACCCCTTCAGCAAGGATTGGGAATTCTGAGAGACCACTAACCCTGTTAAATTTTGACAAACTGTACTTTAATTCATGCTACATACGCTATAATGAATTTACCTTGGAGGCAAGTGGATATTGCAAATTTCTCAAACTGACCCAGAGATCAAATTTAAACCTTTTTTTAAAGCAGTGATTTTCTGTTGGTGTGCCAAGTTCAGCAGGTGCAGTTCATCCACAGGATCGAATCTGCTGTTTCAGTGTCTGATAGTGTGTTTCGGATTCTGACACATTCTGTTTCATTTTATTTTCTGAGTGAAAGAAACTAAAGAAAATTGATTTGGACATGGCTTTTCCTTTGGTTTTGAATTCCACCTATCCAAAATTAGCTGAAAACTGATGGTACTGCAGGTTTTTTCAGTCTACTCCGGTTTCAATTTTCCCCAGAGGCAAGTGGATATTACATATTTTTCAGTCTGACCTAAAGATCAAATTCAAATTCAAACTTTTTTTATGCAATCATCTGTAAGTGTGCCAGGTTCAGGGAGCACATGGTTATAAAAAGCTGTTTTGGATAACAGCAATACAACTAGACCATATATATTTATATATAAATGCCAATCAGGTGTTGTACATAGAGGTGAAAATATCTTGTAAAATGGAAAACAAGCAGCTCAGAAACACTGTAGAGAAATAGCCCACAGTGCTCTGGCACAGATGGAGCCCAAACCCCACAGAACCTCTTTCAGTATCAGCTGCATTTTCAAAAGCCCACCCATGGGATGTGGTGAGAGACAAGGTTTCACCTTACACATCCAGAAACAAGCTGATGCTTCTAAACAAAATGCTCCATAGGGAACTGCAGCCACAGGATGAGACATGAGGAAACATGTAAAGAGTGTTATAATCACTATCTCTCTGAAGACGCCCTCCCCCTCCACTTTCTATATTAATCATGTTTCTGCAACACTGAGCTTGATCTGGATGACGGCCTGGATTTTCCTCTCGTTTTAAGACATGAGTTTAGGGCTTTGGTGCATCTGGAGCTGCATTTCCCAAACGGAGCTTCCTCAAACAGTCATCCTTTTACTGATCTTCTAGCTCCATTTACACCAGATCAGATATTCAGTGATCTTGATGCTGTTAAAAAGGTATTCTTGGGGGTACTAGATACCAATAATAGCTGATCTAGGAGACTATATGTATCGGTTCTGCCACTAATAATTAACATTCAACAACCATATAGTGTGCACATTTCAAGGTAAATTCAGCAAACTTTAAACCTCAGAGGAATGTCTTACAGATACAAAGAATTGACCAGTCAGCACATTTTGATCCTGATCCCTTTCACACAGCTCATAGTTTGATCAAATTTAAGCACATGCTTTTCTAATGTGTTTCCCAGCAACACGCCACAGGATGGGTGAATTCAGCATTGCCCTGCATGTGCTTAAACCTGATATCAGGATCAAAACCTAGGACCTTGGAGCTGTGAGGTTGTAATGCTATGAATGTACTGCATTATCGTAAAAAATAAATAAATAAATAAATTTATGACCATCAAATTCCTGTCTTTAGCTGTTTTACACAGTGGTCTCAGTGGCTTCTAAAGGTATTCTGATGGATACCAAATTCAACATTGTGTATATGGACAATGATAAAATCAGAGTTTTTGTCCAATTGCTGAGAGATTACAAGTTTGTATCGCAACTATGCCAAAGCTGTCCATAACCTTGGTGTCCAAGAGATCAAGCCCTTAAGTTCTCTCCTGTTAATCACAGTCACACTAGCCAATCTTGGGAGTCTGTGATCTCATGTACTGTATTTGGAAGAGGGCAGATAATATTTTCCAATGTGTTATGCTGTAGTGTAAAAAGAGTAACAGCAGTAGTGAACAAATTGGGGGAAAAGGAGGGAGGCAGTCTGTGTTCCTTAAATTGCACAGTTTCACCATTGTAAACAATGTGCTTACATATACTGGATGTTTCGCAAGATATATTTAAAAAAATACTAATCATTCGTAAAGATTTATAATGAAATTAAGGCAGAAAGGTCTGTTCAATAATATTGAAGAATTTTGCCGGAATTCCAGAAAGGACTATTTAAGCACTATTTTTTGTTTTCAAGGACTATACCAGAGATGCCATTCAAACATATTTTTAAACACACAATGCACATTTTATGGTCTCTTCAAAAAGTAAATCTTTATATGCCACATTTTCTAACCATGCTGGATTAAACTTGTATTACCAAGACATTGCTTCATCTTCACCATAACAGCAGTATATACTCCAGGTGAGTTACAGCCTCTGCCTCTGTCAAAATGAGGGAGAGAATAGAAGAAAGTGAGGGATGGGTTGCAGCAGTGTGTCATATTTTGAGTGAAAGGATTGTATTTGTGTTCTATCAAAAAAGAAAAACACACTTCAATTATTTAGAATTTTTTATTGACTTCTAATAATTCAATGACTATATAAGTACCACTAGATAAACAAGGCTTTTCCAGTTATCCATAATGTTTTCCAGTACTTAAATTTTCAGGCATATTGAAGTACTTTAAGCACATTCAGTCCTTGTAAGAGTATCAGATCAGAATAAAGCATGCTGATTCCATCAACTTTTCATAGATTTCGTTTTGGTTTAATATGGTAATAATTTTACATACACTGAAAGCTGATTAGATTTTCTATTTTATATGGAGAGGTGGGTAATATAATCATTATAACATGAGCATCTCTGGGATTTAAGCCCCATCTGAATCAGTCATGTCAGTAATATTTGCAGGCTGATTTGCATGCATCAGAATAAAAAACATGTACTCCACTATTTTACCTTCTATCAGATGACCCTCTTGACATGTTGGTAAAGATTTTGTATCCCGTGGGTGAAATAGGTTCTGTGCCTTTTTTATATTGAGACACTCCAAGTAAAACTTATCATCACCTACTTTAACCAAGTAAAAATTCAAGACACAGAATGACATTTAAAAGGATTTTTCATAGAAGTGCCACTTAATGTAATCTAACCCTAACCCAAGAGCTTTTAATAATGATCAGAATACATTACATTTAGGTACACCATGTATGCATGCATTTTTTAGCATGATAGCCATGTTTACATCATAATTTTACACAGATTGCTTGTCCTGTGGAGTCAATAATAATTTCTACAGATGTCCAGACATAACAGACATATGTATAGAAATCGTATCCTGTCTGATTAGTACTCAAGTATTTCATAATTGAGAAAAAGAAAAAAAAAATCAGTGCTAATCATTCATTTTTTACAGACTAGCAAATTTAAAAAATTATGATAAATAAAAGAAAAACCACAGAATGCATGAACAACCAGGCCACAGAAATACTGGAAAACACAGCAAGTCTTTGCAACCAGACCCTACCCAGACAAACAGGGTGGTAAAAATACACCGACTAATGAGACCTAACAAGGCTCCTAACAAGGAACAGGTGGGAACAGTGATCAGGGGCTGTGCGTATTGTAAAGCTGGAGCAGCACTGAGAAAAACAGGAAGCACAAACTGAGAAAATCTACGAAGTAAACAACAGCCAGGCAGCTCATATGACACCTGCTGTAAAATAGTGTAGCATGTTCTTGAAACTTGTATTGAGAAAGATCTAAAATCAAATCTTGATTTGAAGATTTTTTCAGACTGACTGCAATGTTTTCACGTGTGTCGATGCTAGTGCTTATGAATAACCTTAGTATTAAGTAAGCAGGGACATTAGGAAACATTGTATTTAGCCTTGTCTATGTTTCTGTTAAAAATGAGTGCAACATACCATGAAGAGCATCTTGACTCAAAGGGAAAGGAAATGCAGGACTGTGTGTAGGTGTGCCTTAGTGCTCAGTGCTCGATGTACTGAAGTGTTTACACACACATCAGTTTCTCTGCACCTTTGTTTCACTGCTCCACACTCAAATGCCCCTTTTCCACCGAGGCAGTTTGAGCCAGAGCCTTTGGTTCGGAGCCAGAGCCTAATTTAGAACCAGTTCTTTCTGTTTCGACCGCCAAAGCACCGGCTCTGAACCAGGAAAAGTGGTTCTTAAGTAGCACCAAGACGTTGCTGGTCTAGACTTAAGAACCGCTTGTGTCCGGGGCTGTGGGCAGGGCTACTTTTAGCGCATTTGATAATGTACCTAAAGTTTACTAATGTTTAATACACTTTTACTTTACCGCAGTATGATCAATTATCAGCACACATGATAGTAGCTACATGCTAAGGCTAATTTTTTTCTGTGTTAATGATAAAACAATGTTATGTACTTTCTCGATTACAACCTCCGTTTATAAAAATTACACGGAGCTGCACGTACACGTTGGATTCGCCACTTTGGATGCTAATGTAGGTTCACAAAGCCATGAGCATTACCGCTGCTGCGCTAATGTTGCTGCGCTGGGTGACGTGACACGTATACAGTGACGTCAGACTCGGCTCTGTGATGGCTCTCTAGCCGGTGGAAAGGCAAACCGGTTCATAGAAGGTTCGCCAGTGGAACCAACTTTGAACCAGCACTAGCTCTGAACCAGCACTCGGTTCTTTTTGGTGGAAAAGAGGCAAAATAGCTCTGTGTGTGTGTGTGTGTGTGTGTGTGTGTGTGTGTGTGTGTGTGTGTGTGTGTGTGTGTGTGTGTGTGTGTGTGTGTGTGTGAGAATTACAGTTTGTGTACTTATTAATAGCCATGCTCATTGACAATGCTATGTGGTTGTTGATTAAAGATACCATTTAAAATATTTTACTAGGGACTTACATTTCACATTGTATGCTAGGAACATTCCTCTTCTTGATATTTTCACAGAGCACAGTCTACATTCTTAGCATTCATTTCTAGTGATAATAGTGAATACCTCCAAAAAGGTGTAATTGTGAGCCCTGACATCAGATGCTAGGCTAATGTCAAAAAGTCTCATGTGGTATCATAGCTTGTGTGATTATCAATATAAACAACTTAATAAAATATTGTATTGTATTGTATTTGTTGAGGGATTATATTTCTTGCACCTCCAGGGTTAGGGGGTTTGATTTCCTGTCTTGTGTGTGTGTGTGTGTGTGTGTGTGTGTGTGTGTGTGTGTGTGTGTGTGTGTGTGTGTGTGTGTGTGTGTGTGTGTGTGTGTTTTTGCATGTTCTCCCTGTACTTTGGGGGTTTCTTATCCAATCTGCTTTATCTGGATCTCCCCTAGTCTAAAGACATGTGTTGTTCGATGACTGGCATCTCAAAATTGTATTGTGTATAGTGTGTTTGTGTGGGCAATTGTGTGATATGTTGGCAAAACAAAATTTTCAGGGTATTCCCACCTCATGTCCTGAGTCCACTAGGATAGACTCGACACGCCCTGTGATCGTGTAGAATAAGAAGTACAGAGAACGGATGGATAGATGGCTATATATTGTTTCACTAGATGTTATAAATGTTTGCAGACTCTGATTTTCATATTTCAAGGTGAAAACATGATAAATGGAAGAAGATGCACGTGTTTGTTGATTTTTCTTTTTTGTTTTCTTTTTCTCCCCATGTTCTGTTCCAGGTGTTCAGTAGGCTGTGATCATTTTTACAGTTTCATAGGTTTATATGTTCTCATCCTGTTCTTTCTACCTCTATATTTTATTCTCTGCTCTTTCTATCCTTCTTCCTTTTGCTAACACTGTCTCACTCTTTGTCTATCACTCTCTCACAATTTCTCTCTGTCTATTACACTGTCTCTCTTTCTGTCACTCTTTCTCTCTCGAAATCTCTCACTCTTTCTTTCTGTCACTTTCTCTCTCCCATCCTTGCCTTTCTGTCACTCTTACACTGTCATTCTTTCTAATTTCTCTC